>NC_064809.1:34557027-34713639 GCF_023721935.1 Panthera uncia
ATTGGATTGTATCTGTCATTTGGATTTTGTGAACAATGCTGCTATGCACAAGTGCACAAATAGTTGGAGTCCCTGCTTCCACTTGTTTTGGGTATATATCCAGAAGTGGAATTGATATATCATATGGTAATTCTATGCTTAATATTTTGAGAAACCATCATATTGTTTTCTATAGTGGCTGTACCATTTTACATTCCCATCAGCAATGCTCAGGGGTTCCAACTTCTGCACATCCTTGCCAACACTTGTTATTTGCTGTTCTTTTGATAATTCCATTTTAATGAGTGTGAAGTGGCATCTCATTGTGGTTTTAATTTGCATTTCCCTATGACTAGTGATGCTGAGCATCTTTTCATGTGCTTATTAGCCATTTGTATCATCTTTGGAGAAATGTCTATTCAAATTCTTTGCCTGATTTTAAACTAAGAAAACTTTAGATAGTAATCATTCTACTCCAGTCAAACATCACAGGGAAAACTGTTGCTCCATCCCTACCTCCTTCAGCAAAGGCTGAGTGAGGAGCCTTGACTTCCATCCTCACCTCCATCTTTGCCAGGCTATAATGAGACACTCCAAATCCCCTGCTGGGATGGTGTCAGACTAGGCCAAGTGAGGAACCAGGACATTCTTTCCCTCTGGGTGGTAATGAGTCTCCCCAGTACCCCCATGGTGTCAGTGGAGACCATGTGGGGAAACAACTTCCACTCTGACCTGGCAGTAATGAGGTACACCTCCCTCTCCCTGTTGAGATGTGTCAGTGGAGGCCTGCTGGAGAGTCATGTCTTTCACTGCTGTCCAGTGACAATGTGGCCCACTATGGTGCCACGGTCAGGATGACATCAGCAAAGTTCTAGTGGGGAGCTTAAATTGCCACCAGCAGTAATGAAAAGACCCTGCCCTACTGAGTGTCAGTGAAGGCCAAATGGCAAACCTGGACTTCCACTCACACCTGGGAGTAATGAGGTGGTGTTCCTCTTTCTTGCTGGGTTCACGTCAAAGGAAGCCAGATATAATGGAAGACTTTAAAAAGTACTCAGAGTGTCCAGTTTTCAATCAATTCATCACACTAAAACCCAGGAAAATATCAACTTGAATGAGAAAAGACAATCAACAGATACCAACACTGAAATGACCCAGATGTTGGAATTATCTCACAAAGATTTTAAAATAGCTACCATAAAAACACTTCAACGAGAGCTTATAAATAAGCTTAAAACAATATAATAAAAAACAGGAAGTCTCAGGGAAAAAATAGAAAATCTCAGCAAAGAAATAAAAGACACAAAGAATGAAAATTTTAGAACTGAAAAATACAACAAAGGAAATTTAAAAACTCGGTGTATGGGCTCAATAGCAGAATGGAGACAATAAAGGAAAGAATCAGTGAATATGAAGACAGCGCAATAGAAATCACCCATTGTGGACAACATACACACTATAGTCTTTAAAAAGTGAACGGAGTGTCAGATACCTGTGGGACCATTACAAAGGATCTAACATTTGGGCCATAACAGAAGGAAAAAAGAAAGAAGATGGGGCTAAAAAAGTAGTCAAAGAAATAATGGCTGAAAGTTCCCCCAATTTGGCAAAAGATATAAACCAACACATTCAAGAAGTTGAATGATCCCAAATATGATCAATTGAAAGAAATCCACACCAAGACACAGCACAAACCCCTGAAAATTAAAGCCAAAGAAATAATCTTGAAAGCACAGAAAGAAAACTGAATGGGTTACCTAGAGAGGGAAACAAGTCTAATCAGAGACCACACATGTCAGAAGGAAGTGGCATAACATTTTTCAAGAGCTAAATAAAAAGAACTATCAACCCAAATTCTACATCCAGCAGAAATATATTTCATGAATGAAAGGAAAATACATGCATTTTCACAGATGAAGGAAAACTAATAGAATCTGTCACCAACAGACTTACCTTTAGAATGGCTAAAGGAAGTTCTCTAAATAGAAATGATTTTTTTTGGAAAAAGGAAAAAAAAAAAGGAATCTTAGACCATCAGGAAGAAAGAACAGAAAGAGCAAAAATAGAGGTAAATACAATAGACTTTCCTTCTCTTGAGTTTTTCAAATTATGTTTGATGGTTAAAGCCAAAGTTTTAACACTAATGTGTTTCTCATGTATGTGGAGAAAATATATGCAATGATTATATTATAAGCAGGCAGGGTAAGGGGAGATAAAGTATCTACAATTTGAACAGGTAATTAATTAGTAAATGTAATTAGTAAATTAATTAGTAATCTGTAACACCAGTAGACTGATAAATTATGTATATATTCTAATATAATACTGAGAGCAACCAATGAAACAGTTATATAAAGAGATACACTCAAAAACACTAGAGATAAATAAAAATGGAGTTCTAAAAACATGTTCCAGCAATCCACAGGAAAGTAAAAATAAGTCATTTATATAATATTCTTAAAATGACAAAATCATAGAGATGGAGAACAAATTAGTGGTTGCCAGGAATTAGGGATGGTGGGGAGGAAAGTGGGGTGTGACTATTTAGAGGTAACATGAGTAAAATCTTTGTGGTGTTAGAACAGTTCTATATCCTGATTGTGGTGGTGCTCACGTAAATCCACACAAGTGATAAAGTGGCACAGAACTATATATACACATTGTACCAGTATCAGTTCTTGGTTTTGATATTGTCCCATGGTTATGTCAGATGTAACCTCTGAGGTACAGCAGACCTCTCTGTCCTATCTTTGAAAGTTCCTATGAATCTACAATTATTTAGAAATAAAAAATTAAAAATAATGTAACTTAGATCAGTAGAACATATCCATGTCTCCTTCCCCCATCTTTCCTGATTTTCCTCCAGGAGTAGCTCAAGTCCTCCTCCAAACCAGCAAGCCTTGGTTGCCAAGGGGAAACTGAAGCAGGGGAGCCACCAACAAAATACGTTCCCCTATGCAGTTTAGCAATGTATATATGGAAACACCTGTGGTGTCCTAAGCTCTGTGCTAGGCAACTGAAGGGAAACTAGGAATAAGTGTGACATGGATACCTCCTCATTCCCATGACCCTGGAATCCTGACCTCAGCCCAAATGAAGAGTCGGATGCTCAGCCGACTGAGCCACCGAGGTGCCCCAGATACCTCTTTATAATCTTAAAGTTTGTCTTTTTCCAGGCTCTCTCAGTCTTTCATGCTTGGCTCTTTACAAACAACAGCTACAAAAACAAAACAAAACAAAAGACAAAAACAAAAACAAAAACAAAACTAAAACAACAAAACAACCAACCACAAACTGTAATCTTTCAATGGAAATCTCAATTGCTTCATTTCTTTCTATGTTAACAAGTAATCCCCCAGAAGATGACAAGATACATCATTTATCTTCACACATGTTTTTGTCCACTTAATTTTCTGGAACCCATAGTACCTCATGCATTAGACTGGGCACTTGATTCTTCCTTCCCAGCCACATGAGAAGGGTCCACATTGGAAGGGATGCACACTGGGATGAACCTTTGAGGTGAAATAAAATTTTGTCTTACAATTCAGTGCCTAATTATTCAGGATTGTACATGGTTGAATGTCACTGATTTAATCTTGCCTAGTAAATACTAATTATAAATGCACAGACAACACCTGCACACACATGCAAAATGCCTGCTAAGTGGACCCCCTGTGACTTAGGTAGGGATACTCCTGAGAAGAAGAGCACACAAAGAAAAGGAACACACAAAATATTAGACTGAGGAGGGTCAAACAAGGGGAAATATGCTTTACCCAGAAAGAGGGGTATATTTGGGCTGACCACCGTGAGTATTTCTGGTTAACATTAAGAGGTAACAAGGTGCATTTGGGAGGAGGTTGGGACCCTGACAGTTTTGAAGGTCTGAGGATAGATGCTAGTATTTCCTGAGGTGGTTTAATCACTACCCTTGTAGGAGGCATAGGGAGTAGATTCTCAGGCTTTTTTACAGTGGGGCACACAGAGAAAATGATAGTATTTTCATGGCATCCAGCAACAGATGAATGATGTGCTTGTGGTCACCAGAAATGACTGGCCCAGGAGACCCAGGCCCTGCCCTCAGGCGTACCCCAGTAACCAGCAAGGAAATTCTGACCTGAAGGAGCTCTAAGCTTTCAAGAGTGAGTATTAGGTGCTTCCCCATGTAGTAACAGGCAGCTCTGAAAAAGCCCCTGGGGCATCGGAGCAGGACTGTGGTCTACGGGATCAGGGCAGTGTTCTACATGCCATAATTCTGATGTTTTGCAGTTGGAAAGGCATCCCATAGTGATGGTAGCAGACATCTACCTGGGACTCACTTGGGAGATGGGAGGGGGTGGATTGAAGAGATGGGGGCCTTCAGGTTGCTGCGAATCATCTTCTCATCTGTTATTTACTGTACTTGTCCTAATCATACAGTGTCAATGCATCTATAAATTATCTTGTCTCTCAGCAGCTGCCAGGAGTGATGAAAGCTGTCATTTAATCAAAAAAGTTTAATTAAAGGAGAATAAAAGAAAGGGAAAGGAAAAGCAGCCTTGGAATGGCTGTTCCAGACTTTGCAGAGTTGTCTGAGATGGGATGCCAGTGTGGGCGCTATGTGCCTGCAGCTCCCACCAGATTCTCCAAATCCCACCTCCTCCAGGTCCTCAAAAATACCACACTCACTCCTGCCTCCAACACCTTCACTCCGCAGCCCTTACAGATGAGTGAGTAAACAGGAGACTACCCAGCCATGGGCAAGACTAGAAGGTCAATAATGCAAGGAGTGTCTTTGGACTGGAGTTTTGTCTGCTTCAACTGGGTTTTTGGGAGATGAGGCACTGGTCAGAAAGGAATGAAGGGTATTTTTTTTAACGTTTATTTATTTATTTATTTGAGACAGAGAGAGACAGAGCATGAACGGTGGAGGGTCAGAGAGAGAGGGAGACACAGAATCCGAAACAGGCTCCAGGCTCTGAGCTGTCAGCACAGAGCCCGACGTGGGGCTTGAACTCACGGACCGCAAAATCATGACCTGAGCTGAAGTCAGACGCCTAACCGACTGAGCCACCCAGGTGCCCCAGGAATGAAGGGCATTAAAAACAGGTTGGCCTCTAGGAAATTTTGGGGAGACTGTGGCTTGTTCCTTATTACTCTAGTCCTACATCCCGGCTCTGTGTGTCTCAGGGCTATTGCCTAGATACTCAAGTTCCCCTCCCCTGTCTCCACAAAGCCATTCCAATTCCCCTAACTCTGAGATCCTTGTGATCTGGCTGTCCCTTTCAATTCTCACCCCTCTCAACAAAACAAAACAAATCTTGCTCCTAGTAGGGGGTCAAATGGGTGGGAAAAAATCTAATAAACTTATTATTCATAAGGTAGTATAAATGATGATGGCTTAAGTCAGCACCCAAAGAATAAATCCTTGAGGGAAGAAAAGTTCTGGTGATGGATGTGGAGTAGCAGAACCTTCCTGTTGTTCCTGAGACTAGGCTCTGAGGTGTGCACTGACACTGGGGCCCACAAGGCTGGTTGGTGATGGAAAGTTATTGCTAGCAACCACTGATTCTCTCCAATTTACAACAACATCAGTATAGTTCTTTAAGATTTATGAATTGTGGGTGCTTGGGTGACCACTCAGTTGAGCATCCAACTCTTGACTTTGGCTCAGGTCATGATCTCATGGTTGGTGGGTTCAAGCCCCATGTCAGGCTCTGCATTGACAATGCTGAGCCTGCTCAGGATTCTCTCTCTCTTCCTTTCTCTCTGCCCCTCCCCTGCTCGCATGCTCTCTCTCCCTCTCTCAAAAGAAATCAATAAACTTAAAAAAAAAGATTTACGAATTGATTTCACCTATAATGTAGACGGTGCCAGTATTAATATTTCCATTTCCCAGATAGGACCACTGAGACTCAGAGAGGTTAAGTGCCTTGCTTAAGGTCACACAGCAGTAAGTGGCAGAGTGGCCTGGGAAACCAAGCCCCTTGTTTTCCATACCCACGCTGCCTGCAATGCAATCTCACACCTTCTTCTTCCAGCTGGCTCCATCCAGATTGGCTCTTGTTCTCCAGAGCTCCATGTGAGGCCTGGCTCTGGCCCCTAGAAGAACATGGCACTGCCTCTTCAAACCGCACTCTTCGTCTGAGGCTCCTAGCCAGCCACGTTGCACACGGCACTCTCCCCTTACTTCGTTATCATCCTTAAAATGCCAGGAATAAGAAGGGAAGCCTTAACAATGAAGGCTTGAAGTGCTGCCTACCGATAAGATAAATAGTCAGAAGGGTCAGGTGCTGCTTGGATAATTATCTAGCTTTGGTGAAGTCAGAGAACCAGGTTGGAAATCCAGGTTTTCTCAAGCAGGATGTTCCAGCACTTGGAATTAACACTGCCATCTTATTATTGAGACACTGTAATTCAGTTCGTATTCCTGCTCTCTATCCAGAGGCATGCACATGCAACATTCATGCATAGAGAACATCCAAGTTATTTTAGGCAAGGGTTTTAAAATACGGGATTCCATCCTCATGAGGCTGACTCCATATCTGGAGCCTTCTTTAATTAACAGAAAACTAGGTGACACTTTGTTCCCTTCCTTTCAAATGTGGAGATGTCCAAAAGTCTACAAAAGGACCCCATATGTGCATCTAGGTTTGTATTTTTACTGAAAAAATATTCAGTGCTTATTATGTGCCAGCACATAATAAGTTAGTACTTGTTTTGTGGATATTAACTCACTTAATCCTCATGATAAGCCTGTAAGTGCTATCACACCCATTTTAAAGATGGGAAAACTTGGGCACAGGGAGGCTAAATAACTTGCCAAGGAAACAAAGCTAAACAAATGGAGGAACTGGATTCACACCCAGGCAGCCTGGGTCTACCCAATCAGCACTGAAATCAGGGGCAGAGTCTCCATGGTTGCTTCCCTGTCTGCTAGCTCTATAACCTTATACTCCATGCCTCAGTTTCCCCATATGTTCAATGAGGAGACTTATCTTACATGCCAACCTCATAGGCTGGTTATGATGATCAGATGAGGGCACAGACATGAAAATGTGTCTGTTATTAGAAGTGTGCACTATGAACATGAGAATAATAAATTTTATGTCACTCATCTTTAAAGACACACTTAAGTCCTCATTGGTGGGTCTCAAATTTGAAGCTGGTCAACAGGTGTGTTAATCTCATTTGATTCATTGCCTACCAGAGGACGACATGTAGGTAAGTGCCAAATCAGTATTTTGGAATGCATGGTTGGATGATAAAGCATGAAACATAAAAAGGCAAATTTTCACCCTTTCTTCAAAACACAATCTAACCAATTCCTCCAACCTTAATCACGAAGGTCCTAATAAGTAGGAAAAAAGCCAAAAGGTGATCACCCCCACCCATGTGATAGGACTCGAAAGTGACCTAGGAGTGCCCTTGTTGATCACCACATAGACTCCATGTTCCCAAAAGCCTGTTCCACACTCAGCCTGGCTGAGTCCTGCCATGGAGATGGGAACACACGTCCCCCCCTGCCAAGCCCCACAGAGGCCAACCCCAAAGAGCTGAAGAGGCAAAAGCATGAGTATGGTACTGAGGGACTAACTTTGATCTGTACCAAACCTTGAGGTGTCACCAGAAGCACCCCCAATATTCTGAGAGTGTTGTGAGGAGACTTAAGGAGGCAAGGGTATGCAGAGAGTGAGGGCAGGGAGGGCAAGGGGAAATAGAAAAGCGGGGAGAAAAGGCTCAGAGAAGGGAGGTGCAGGGTATGGGTGGGCAGGGCAGGGCAGGAGGGAGGTATCAGGCTAAACTGAAAAATGGGGTTTTGGTAGAAGAAGGAAACAACAATGGTAACAGTTGTAGCTCATAGCCATAAAATATTTACTGACCTCTGACCCTGGTGTCAGGCACTGAGTCAAGGGCTGGGGACTCAGCAGTGGGCAGGCCAGATGGGGCTCTGCTTGGGCAACTTGGTGGGGAGGCAGAAAGATAAGAAGGAAGAGCGCTTCAAGTGAGGGCAGAGGACGCTGTGGGGTGTATCATGGGGACCCTGAACTACTCTGGGGTGGGCAGAGGAGACTCCACGCTGAGTGCCTTATTTGTATTATTCTGTTCAATGTTCAGAGCAGCCCTTAGGTGGCTAACACGTGACAGACCAGGATTCGAGGCTTGATGAGGTCAAGGTCTCACAAATAGCAAGTGGGTGATGGAGCAGGCCCTGACACCCAGGTTCCTCTGACTCCAAATCATGTGCTTTTAACTCTGATGATAACCTGGGAGGTGATAAGCACCTGCTCCATGTAAACCACCTGAAACCTGCTTCTCCATGAGCTATTTCTCATCACCAAGTTCCTCATTCTGGTTTAGCTTTGGGACTAAACCAACAAGAGAGAAAGGAATATCCTGGTTTCTAAAATTAAGTGAGGCTGAGTTTGAATCTCAGTCTACCAGCGATGTATTGTATGGGCAAGTTACTTAACTTTGCTGAGCCTCAGTTCTCAGTTCTGTAAAAAGGGTTTAACATTGCCCACCTCATAGTGTTGCAGTGAGGAACCAATGAGATAATGCAAAGTCCCAGGCACCTATCCCACACTCCATAGTATACCCTTCTGCTCTCACCTCCAGGAAATGAAATTTTAAAAATGGGCCACTGTCAGGGCACCTGGATGGTTCAGTCAGTTAAGTGTCTGACTTCAGCTCAGGTCATGATCTCACGGTTCGTGAGTTTGACCCCTGCATTGTGCTCTCTGCTGTCATGCAAAGCCTACTTCAGATCCTCTGTCCCTCTCTCTCTCTGTCCCTCCCCTGCCCATGTTCTCCTTCTCTCAAAAAAAAAAAAACAAAACAAAAAAACATAGAAATGGGCCACTGCTGCTATAAGACCCATTGTCTAAATCTCCCAAATCCTTTGCAAGGGAGGGGATCAAACCTCTGATGCTTAAAGGCAGGCAGTTTTGCATTAATATTTCCAAAAACCCAAGAGACAGGAAAGGCAGGGCTGATTCCAAACAATGAGCTTATTCCAAGTTATAATGATCTGAGGTAACTGTGAGCAGCTCTTTAATGAAATAGAGAGTAAACCCATGTGGGGAGAAGGCACGGGCAAACTGTATAAAGAGCTCCATTTTCTAGGGACCATTTTCCAGTGGCCTTGGGCACTGAGATGGCATCTCATGGATGGATGAATTCTGATGCCTTTGGAGGCCTAAAAAACTACTGGGCTCCCCTGAACCCAGAGAATGTCTGCCTACTTGGTCCCTCTGTGCCATCTCTACCTGTCCTGGATGAATCAAGATGCCTTGGTGACAAGAAGAGCTGGGGAAGTTCAGGGTGGATCCCGGAAGACCTCCGGTGGCCTGGTCCCAGGAGAAACCTCCTAGTCCCCCCTAGTCCCACCCTCCTCCCCACCAAGGACACTTCCCTGCATGTTCGTTCACAATAGATTACTCCTGGGGCTAAATGGCTTCTAGGAGCTCTGAAGATAGAAAGGAATGAATTACCTAATGATGACAATTGTGTCCACTGTGGCCCTGGATCAGGAAGGAACTCGTAGGGGATAGAGCGAGTAGTCCTCATAAAAACTCATGCAGGCAGCCCCCTGGTTCTCTGTAAGGACTCACACAGCCTCCTCTTTGCTTCCAGTCCACAAAGCACTCCACACTCCTCTCCCCTGTCCTCTAAGTAACCCTGAGAGAAGCTCAGCCCCTCTGAGCCTCCACTTGCTCCTCAGTAAAAACATCCCTGCAGGTCAGAAAGGTCAGGTGACTTGTTCAAGGTTAAATAGCTGGTGTACTGTTAGATCTGTGTCAATACCCACTGTGGACTCTGGGCTGAGGGGGTTGTCACTTCCTCATGGCTGCCTCTGAGCCCAGCATAGGCCTGGCCCTACCTGGAAAAGCAGTGGGGCTTCTGTCTTCAAGGCCACTGTCCCTCCCTGGCCAAAGGCACCAGCTACCTCGTGGGCTGCGGGCCCTGACACCCACTACCCTGTTCCAGGCATATCAGTCAGGGCCCGCTGCCAACACCATGATTAATTCCCAATCTAATCAGCTTCAACAGTGACAGAACTCACCTCCCTCCGGGTGCTGGGATAATGTATTCAATATTACTAATAACAATCCTGCTTAGTGTGACAAAGCTGGCTAAACACACCTCGCTTCTCCCATTTCCCTTAGACATTTTCACTCAAGCGGTCTGTCCCTTGTCTGTTTCCCTTATTTTCATGTTCTGTACTCTGACAGATCCCAGGGCCAAATCACTCTTCTCTTTGGCTTCCTGTAGAACAAAACCGAATCCTCCCACTGCCCCCCGCTCTGCTCAGACCTGCTGTATGTATACAAGCTCTCTCTGCTTTACAGGTGCAGCCTTACTCCTTTAAGCTTGGGGGCAGAAGCTGTGCTGAGATGTGAACGGTCAGCCACTGGCTGCTGCTACATTCCCTGTGTGCAATGTGCTAGGGGCCAGCTGAGGTCCTCTCGGGGAGCTGGTTCCAGCCAACTATTCCCTTGCTCCTCCTGAGGATGTCAGCAGGGGCAAACGGGAGAGGGGGCCGGTGACAGGAAATTAATGCCAGTTAACTGTTTATTGGGACAGAGGAGAGCCACCAGTGGCGGTGGGTGAGAATACAGGGTAGCAGGAGGCCAGGCCAAGAAGTGTTCTCACAGCAGGGTTTTAGAGGCCTCTTCTTCCCTTCTGCTGGAGGTGAGAGCCCAAAGGCTCCTTCCAGCTCTGTGGCTCCTTCACTATTGCATCCCTGCACCTTACATATCACCTCCAAGATGTGGGTTGCTGGGCCTACCTCAGGCCATTAAGTGCAGTGTCTCCTGGGTCAGGCTGCAGGGCGTGCCCTACCCACTCACACAGACACTGAAGACTCCTATGGAGCCACTGAAGAATTGACCATTTGGCCTCAGAAGAGGAGAGGTTTGGGGACAGAAGTGAGACATGGAAGTCAGCCCCAGAGTGCAAGATCATGGGTTGAGGTATTCTAGGCCAGAGTTAGCTGGTCATTGGCATTTCCTCAGCACTTCCTGTGAGTCAGGTGCTGTGCTGAACATCAGTGGATTGGATGTGAACCCTGTTAGAGGACTCTCCATCTAGGGGAGCAGGGACTCAGGCAGAGCAGCATAGATCCGTGTAGGGGTCAGAGGGTCAGGGAAGGCTTCTAAAGAGGTGACATTTGAGTTACTCCTTCAAGGGCAGTAATGAAGGGCATTCTGGGCAGAGCAAACAGTATGTGCCAAGAGCTTGAGGTAAAGTTTGGGAAATGGTGGTCTTATGGGGAGAGAGCTGTGTGAAAGGGGCCAGTGCTCTGAGGGCCTTGTTTGGTGTGTTCAGGAGCACAAACCTGCTCCTTGGGCAATGGGAGCCATTGCAGGATCAAATTCATGTTTTAGCAACATGACCCTCTGCAATGGGCAGAGGATGGCTGGCCACACATTGGCCAACTCACAGGTGCCTAGGGTGGTCCAGCCTTCTCCAGGGAGTCTCCTCTTCTACCTGACTCTAGGAGTGTTCTTCTGGCTTCCCCATTATAGTGTTTCAAAGGTCTTTTCATTCTTAAGTCTGCAAGTAAGAATGTGCCACAGCCTCCTTGCTCTGCTGTCATTTCCTAACCTGCTGGGCTCTGCTGGGACATCTGATCCAGGAATGGCTTAGTACATCTTTAGATGCCACTCACCATCATCTTGGACCTGGCACATTTCCATTTCTTTCCACAGCTATGAGCAGACCTGGAATTCTGGAATGCACATTTCATAGTGGTTCTCTAGACAGAATCTCAACTGATACTAACTCTGTGGAAGGTGGGGAAGACCCAAGCTGCCCGACTTGCAGATAAGGAGATGTGGCTCACAGGCTCTTAAGTGCAGGTCTCCTGACTTACAGACCAGAGTTATGCCCCCATTTAGCACCACCCAACCTCACTGTCCTTCTCTTCCACAGAGGCCAAGACTATCTGTCTAGAAAACATCGATAGCAGTCAGACAACCTGCCAAAATATTTGTGAGCATCTTGGCAGAGTGGCAGTATCACTCACATAGACAGTGGCAGGTCAGCTGTGGGCTGTTCCTGCTCAGCTGGGGCTCCACTTGGGAGCAGGGGACAGAGGTGGGGCAGAAAGAAAAGACTGTGCTCCCTACAACTAAACACAGTCATGTACCTATATTCTCTCTCCTGAGCCCCAGCCACACCCTTCCTCCCAGGCTATTAACAGTGAAGAATCTCAGAATGCTCAAAGGGGAGGGACACATTCATTTAGACGAACCTCTCCAAATAGGAGGCATGCAGTTTGGAAAGTCTCATTCAATGTGTTAACTTCATATGTAAAGATGAAGAAGTACCTATTACTTTTATAATACAAACTTCACAAAGTAAAGCTCAATACAATTTTCTTGGCCAGGGGACTCAAGGTGTCGGGGATCCTTCTGGGGAGGGGCAGCTACATGGAGAAGGCCTTCAGAGTGCTAAGTAATCTTGGCTACCAGAGTTTTCCCAACAGCAACAGAACTCAGAGGATGAAAATAATGACTTTAAAAGAGTGCATTAGTCTTTAGTGCACAAAAGTGAGAAACCCTCCTCTACCCTTTGGAAGAAGCCAAACAGCCTCTTCCTCTTAACTGCCTTGCCAGCGTGGCCTGAGTTTATCCCAACCCTAGGCCTGTCCTTGGGCCAATGGTGGAGATTCCGGAATTGCAGGCTCTGGGACTGGGTCAGGAAGCCCGGACCACTCCTTGGGGTGCTCACACTTCAGAGTTCTTCCTTCTCCCAAAGGGCACCTGCTGCAGCTCATTTGGTGGACAAATTATGCCATTTGCCATAGCTAGTTGCCAAAATACCTAACTATACTTTCTCCTCACCATTCTCACCTCCTCTCAAATTTAACGTAGTGGCGGGGGGGGGGGGGCTGGAAGGAAGGAGGAAAGTACACAAGATTTTTCAAAAGGCCCCTGAGGTGAGAATCCAGCAGGAAGCCCTCTGTGACACTAACACCACTCATCTGGAAGGGGGTGTGTTTACTATTTCCTCCATCTCTGCCATCAGCTCTGTGTAGTTTATTGAGCTCCTGCTTTGTGCCAGGCACTTTGGATGTCTTAATGCCTCTCAACCACTAGCTTTTATCATTTACAGGGTCACAGATTCTGGACTTGCCCAGGGCCACAGAGTCCACAGCCATCAGCATTTGAAGGCAGATGTGCTGCATTACTTGCTTCCCTCCCTCCATATCCTGTCATTAGCACCTGCTGAAGACCATTCCTTGTTCCACGTTCTCCAATACCTCGACTGCCCCAGACTCCTAAAGCTCCTGGGGGCTGAACAATTGCCCCTGAGTGACTCTGTGCCTGGAAAGGCCTGTCACTCAACGGAGCTCCTACTCTTGCCTGTGAAGTCCTAAGTGACTAATAGCTTAGGCCTCATTCTGCAATTTGAGGACTTCTGACATTTCAAAAATACAAACCTTGTTTAAGCATTTTCTTGGTGAGAGAATACTCCACAGTCCCCCATGTCAAATGTGGAAGCACAGGGGTTCACATGGGGATCCATCTTTAGAAGGTGGCTCATGAACACCTTGCAATTCTAAACAAAATGTTGTATGCTAGTGCATGGGTGCATTTTTCTGGGGGGAGAGTCCAAACTTTCATTAGATATGAAAAGGGGTTAGTGAACCCCAATAGTTAAGAACTACAAACAGGCTGGATAACTTGAGAGAGACAGATGTATGGCATAGAAACATCTAGAAGAGGAAAAAACTGAGACAGTGCAGCAGCCCTCTGTGGGCTTCCAGCCTGGACTTCCAAGTGACCAGATTCCTGGGTTTGGGATCCTTCAACAGTTTGATTTTATTAAGTGTTCACGCACTTCCGAATGGCGTGGCCCAGCCAAGCTTGGACCCATGCCTTTGGAAAACCACTAATGAAACATTAAATAGTTGGAGAGGTCTAGTTTCATGCCAGAGTTCTTGGCCAGGAGTAGACTGCTGTGTGACCACAGGCCAGGGGCTGCTGGGTCCCCGCAAAATTTAATAGGTGGTGACAGGGCAAGTCCTGGTGACAACAACTCACCCTGTTCATGGGGCCCTACGTTTTGGGATCCTCAGCTGATGTCTTGAAGGACCACAAGGCCTGGGCAGCAAGCCACTGCTCAGCTGAATCAAAGCTCAGCACATTCCCCAGGTTACAAATCCTGTCAGGCCTGCCCCAAGCCTTTGGTTTCGCTGGACTGCCTTTCTGTCCCCCAACCACAGAAAGAGAAAAAAAAGAACCACTCTACTTGGATAGATGTTTGTGTACTCAGACCCGGAAGGGAGCAGAAGCAGCTTTGCTAGTGATATATACTCAGGAATAATCAAGCTGCAAATATTTGCACAATTCCCAAAGTGATCCCTCTCTTCACCTCTCTCAGTTGTCCCCATCTCAGAAAGCATGGAGTACAGACACATGTCACTGAAACACATACAACTTGGCACAGTTAGAATCTCAGGGAATGCCTGAGCACTCTAAAAATAATTCTATTTTCTTTTTAATGGTGGCTCAGTCAAAGGTCTGACTCGACTTT
Source organism: Panthera uncia (assembly GCF_023721935.1). NCBI lineage: Eukaryota > Metazoa > Chordata > Mammalia > Carnivora > Felidae > Panthera > Panthera uncia. The sequence continues at coordinate 34,571,536 of NC_064809.1, forward strand.
GGCTCAGGTCATGATCTCACTGTTTGTGAGTTCAAGCCCCGCATCGGGCTCTGCGCTGACAGCATGGAGCCTGCTTGGGATTCTCTCTCTCTCTGCTCCTTTCCAACTTGCTCTCTATTTCTCTCAAAATAAATAAAAATAACCTTTAAAAAGAAAAAAGAATTCTATTTTCTAGAAGCTCTATTTATTCGACTAGGGTATTGGACTCAGTGGGAAGCCTGTATAAGACATACTATTCACACTTCCCATGTTGGCTGAACCCCATGAACTAGTCAGGGCCATCCACTGCTGAAGTTCAATGTCATGAGAGTAGACAATGTGACTGGGCACTCAGGCTCCAGTGAGCCAGACTCACTATGTGATCCTGACAAATTAATCTCTCTAGCCTTGGTTTTTCCACTCAAAAACTGGGGACCCTAATACCTGATCTTGGCTTTTAATGATTAAATAAGATAACATATGTCAATGCCTAGAACATTCTAAACTCTCAATAGAAGGCTGAAATTATATGTATGTGGCTCAGATCTGGGTTGATATAAATGCAAAAGAGAAAAGTTGGAAGTCAGGTCCCTGTTCACTGCCTAGTTTTTCTAAAATCACAAGGCTCAGTGAAACACAGAAAAGGCCTGCCTGATAAGGTATATATGGGAAATCTCAGACAGGAAGAAAGATACAGCTCCAGCCTGGGAAGTCTGCTGTCTCCTGGGCAGTTCCAGCAGAAGATGCTCTTTCGGGGGCTCTGAGGGACGCTGGGCTCGCTTTCCCCGTAACTACCGCCTCTGGCCACTAGGGGCGCACCGATTCTCTCTATCTTAAGAGTCATGAAAAAACTCATTTATTAGGCTAAAACAAAGCTGGGAATTTTCATATAAAAATCTCAATAAGAAACTAAGAAAAAAGAAAGCAAGTGAAAAATACAAACACATACAGTAAAATAAGTTAACAATGTAGAATTTGGGCCCTAATAGGAGTCTAGCCTCAGACGGGCTTTATAGATGCAGCTTATGGTACATCCAGCCTAGTTACAGATGAGAAAACAAACCATTAAGATTTCTAACCTGAGATAGACTGGGTTGGTACTACCTGCTGCACTTCTCTGGGGGTGGGCTCCCATTCTCCCTCCTGTAGCCCTTCCTTCTCAGTCCCACCTCTATCCTCATTGCTTCTCTGAAGACTTTTTTGGGTTGGCCAAGGGGAGAGGCCTCCTAAAACCCCACCCAAGATTTTATAGTATTGAAAACACTTCATATTTACATATACATTAAGTGATATGACATCATGTCCACCAGGGACAGAAGATGGCCATTTTCTCCAGGCAGTAGGGGATCTGCTTTTTTTTTTTTTTTAATAATTAAGTAAAAGGCTTAATATTTAAAGGTGTACTCGAGGGAGGGGGCTCACATTTATTCTACCTGTTCCTTTGAAAGTCAAGCATCAGGGAATGGAGAATATTTTATTTTATTATTCACCTGATTTTTTTTTAAGCCCTGAGATTCTGAAGCCTATGTTTATCACAGCCGTGTCCATGTTGACCCTGTGAGATAAGGAATGGCCCCTGTATTCACACCAGAGAGAAGCTACATCGGGAGCAGGAAGAGGAGAGCACTGAATCATGCAGGACTGGACCACCCTTGGCTTATCCTGAGAACTTGAGTAAATTGTGTGGATTCTTTCCCTGCCTCCTTTTTCAGTTTAATTCAGAGATGTAGACCCTACCCTGAAGGGTTGTTGGGATGACAGAATTTTAGACCCAATAAGGATACAAACCTGAGAGAACAAGGGAAACTAACATCTACTGAACATGTATTTTAGACATTTGACATACATCATTTAATTTCTACAACAACCCTGCAAACAAAGTAAGTATTCCTATCATCTTTTACATATTAGAAACAGAGGCTTAGAGAAGTTCAATGGTTTGCCCTAAACCATACAGGTAGCAAGAAGCAAATGTGAGATCTGGGCTGTCAGGCTCCAGAGCTCTTTCCAATTACTATTTGCCCAAGATTACACAGCTAATTGATGACAAAGCCAGGAAATGAGGATTCCAGCAGTCGGAAACTTGTATGCTAGCCCCACCACTGGATGCCATGGCCGCCTTGGAGGAACAGGTGTTGGAGGCCCTGGCCAACTGGGGATGAGCCCATTGTCTGGGTCTACAACTGGAAGTCATTCACATACTGTTTGCCCATTCTCTACTCAGCTAGTAATCATTTGAAGAGGACTCCTCAGCCCAGGTTGCATGTTCTGCTGTTTGTCAGGAAGTTGTGATGTCACTTGTCTGGGGCCCTTGCCTCTCCTAGTAAGCCCAGATTTCCACAGAAGATGAAGTGGCAGTGTTAGCTTCAGGTACAAGGCTGCTCACTCCAGAAGCAACTACCAAGGTGAGCTTTAGCTGAGGGACATGTGTCTGTCTGGGGGCCTGAGTGCGAGGCAGTAATTTATTAGAGGGTTAACACTAGTCAATGGCCTGTCAATAATACAGGGTTCTTAGTAGATGTAAGGATCGAAGGCCAGAGAGACATAAAGAAAAGCTCTCTAGTTGCCACATTTCTGCTGAATGTGCCCATCAACACATCCATGGGGGGTGGGATCAACCCTGAGAACATTCAGCCAATGTGCTGTCTGGGCAACTCCTCAGGTACAGCTCTTTTCCTCCCATGTGGGCATCTGTGACAATTCTCCAGCCTGTGTTCAAGTCCTCTGCACAAACAACAGTGAGAAGACCTCTTTAAACACACACACCTTGGAGACATAGAATCACCCAAAGACAAATTCCCTCAAAAGGATAAAGGTGAGAGTAGCTTAGGGAAAATGTGAAGTATGCTCTGGGCCAGTGCCCAGAGAATGGTTTCTCAGAAATCCACCACCAACCAAAAGATACACCTAAGGAGCTGGCAGATCAGATGCTTTCTCTTTCCACCAGCTGACGAGGTCTGTGCAAAAATGCCCAGACAGGTGGAAAGCTAGCAGGGCCCCTGTAGCTTCCTGGAAGGAAGGAAGGGGCTATGTTGCCAAATTTTTCTAATGAGCACATCACTTTAAAAAAATTATAAAAATTAAGTTACTGTGGATGCACAGAGGACAACTATCAGATGGAAACATTTTGATGGTAACTATGAAAATACTGTAAATAGATGGCTCATTAGAAATAATCCACTTATTTACCCCTTCCCCCTCTTGTTTAAATTAACATCTAGAATAATTTATTATAGGTCAATGTCTGGGGAAAATGTTGACTTTAAAGTTATAAGAATTTTTCAGCACAGGGGTGCCTGGGTGGCTCAGTTGGTTCAGTGTCTGACTTCAGCTCAGGTTATGATCTCACAGCTCATGAGTTCGAGCCTCACATTGGGCTCTGTCCTGACAGCTCAGAGCCTGGAGCCTACTTTAGGTTCTGTGTCTCCCTCTCTCTCTGTCCCTCCCCGGCTCAAGCGCCCTCTCTTTCTCTCAAAAATAATAAACATTAAAAAATTTTTAAAAAGGGACTTCCTTAAGCTCCATTAACCTGAAAAAAAAAAAACCTTTTTGTTAAACCCCAGCTCACCCTCAAACTTCAAACTTTCTCCTTTGCTTCAACTCCAAATGTTAAAGAAGCAGGCTACACTTTGCTGTTTCCTCCTCTCCATCTCCCATCCCACTCTACCCAAGTCTCCTGCTCAATCACTTTATTAAAACGGCTCTTTTAAAGATACCCAAAGGCTTTGATTCTGAGACCCGGTGGCCTCTCCTTGGTCACCCCCCGCAACTCTGAGTGTCCTTCTCTCCTGGCTTCCTAGACAGTGCTCCTTTGACTCTCTCTGACCTTGCTCACTCTGAAGAGCCTTCATGGTTCCCCTTTCTTTGGGGTTAGATGTTTCCCAGAGGTCAAGCCTGGGTTCCCGAGTCCTCTCAATTCCATACTTGTTTCCTGACTTTTCTCATCTACCACCACATCTTCAATCAATCCACTGAAGAATCACTATTTCCAGAAAGAATCTGTCCCCTTAGCCCCAGACCCAATATATAATAGGTATCTCTATGTGTATGTACCATAAGCACCTAAATAAGTGCCCCAAACTGTCTTCAGTGATGTTAGACCCAGCCCCTTTATTACTCCATGTCTTAGTGAATGGAAGCCCATATTCTTGGTCCTCCAAAGTAGACTCCTGAGATCTTGCCAACTTGGTATTTCTCATCTTCAATGTCATGCACTAAATCCCATCATTTCTACTGCTGCATTCTCCTCCTCTTTGTCCTCCTTGACACTGCCTGAGTTCAGGAACACCCTATTGCATTGCTGCTCAGAGAGTCTTTAAGCTGGCCTCTCTACCCCCAATCACTCCCTATTCTGGCCTTCTCTACACCTTTCCTAGATGTGTCAACTAAATTCCAGCATGACAAAGCCCTGCACACATGTGAGAGATCACAAACACACAGAACTGATGATACCTTCAAAAGATTAAAGCTCCTTAGCAGGGCCCTAATCCATTTCCTGGCTTTATTTCCTGTCTCTCTCTTTTTATAAACATTGTTCTCTGGTCACACACTGTCTCCATATCTTCACATTTCCCCCTTTCTCTACAACTCTACTTCTAGAGTAGTCCTATCATTCTTCAAAGCCTAGCTCTCATGTAACCTCCTCTGATTCTTGAACCCCTGATCACTTCTTCTCTGTTCCCAAAGCACTTTGTTCATAAAACTATTCCTTATCAAAACTGAAATAAAAACTTACTAAACTGAATGTTTGCAAATTGTGTTTGTGTCTCTCTTCCCCAATAGTTTTTTCTAAGGTGAGGATTATGTCTTACTCATCTTTAGTTCTAGTATGTAGAACAACGTCTATCCTATATAATAAATGCCCGTGACTATCTCCTAATGCCAAAAAAGTTTTTCTCAGATTCCATCTTTCATATCCATTATATGTAAGGTGACTGGGTGTCCTGGCTAGCCCAGTAAAGTCTCAATTTACCTCAGTTGTCCTGGTGTCCTATTTGGTTAGGGCCCACATTTCATTCTTACAAGTATTCCTTTTCAAATGCTGAATTATATGGTAACCCTAATCATAGGCTTAGGTTGTGATCTTTTATGTAGAAATCTTTAAGAAGAAGATCTATTTATAAAGAGTTTAGAAAACTCAAACTGCCTGGAGGTAAGGGGATGGGTTAGGTGACTTCTCAACTTCTACTCCAGTAATAAGGTTCTAAGATTCTGTGATTTCTAGAAGTATTCTTGAGAGAAGCTATAATAAAAATTCAGCCTAATTTTCTCAGCCTGGGAATTCAAGACACGTTAGGTAGCTTTCTGTAAACTCTGCTAAATGAGAGGTAGGAGAGGCAGGAACTACAGAGTATATCCTAACCAGTGGGAACTTGCCCGGAAAAGAAAGAAGGAAGGAATACAGGGATTCAGGGCCAGAGTGGTTAAAGCGATGGGAAGAGGTGGGCTGGAATAGAGCAGGAGCAAGAACAGAGCATAAACACATGGACTTAATGATGCCCCCAAAAGGCTAATGATGGGAGCCTTATTTTAAAAATCTGTCAAGGAAGAAAAAAATGAAGGCCCAAAGTATGGACAATTAGGAGGCCATGAATTGGCACAAGCAGTTATCAATGAAATGAGGCTAAGCAAGGAAATGTCTTTGACAATTCTAAATGTCTGTCAGGTTAGACACAGGGGTTACACAATGACATATGGCACTGATTGTATTAAAAGGTCACTCTCCTTTGTTTGGAGGACAGGCTCACAATCTTCCTTTTTACTCTAAATGTAGTCAGCTTGCCTCTCCTGCTTGAAAACAAGCTACCAAACCAAAACCCTTTCTTGATCCCACAGAATTCCCTCCATATACTGCCCTCTCCAACCCCTGTCTTTTGTAGCCTAATGTCCTGAAGGAGTTCACACACTTGTCTCCATCATCTCATCCCCATCACCCCACCCCACCCCCCAGCACAGTGTGTCCTGGCCTCTGCTCAAAACTGCACCCCTTTTGTCAAGCTCATCAATGGCCAACATGCTCTGAATCCAAGGGCCACGCATCAGTCCATATCTTACTTAGCCTCTCGTATCAGCAAGAACATGGGCCTCTGTTCACCACTCACTCCTCCAAACAAATCTTCCTTGGCTTCCACGACTCCACACTTCTATGGTTTTATTACTCTCTGGCCATTTGGGCTCATCTCCATCCTCAGCTCTTCCTATGAAGCCCTAAGTTCCTCTTACTCTATTCATTTTTCTAAGACAACAAATGGCCTTTGTTTCTGTGGTTTCAGTTACCATCTACAAGCTGATGACCCTTAGTCTATACTTCTCTCCTACATATCTCCTCTAAGTTACAGATCTGAAAATCTAACTCCCTCCCAGATAACTGCACTTGGGTTCATCATGGATACTGTCAAATCCACAAACCCAAAGATGAGCCCATGAACTGATTGACCTCCCTACCTCTCCAACCAGATCTTCATATCTCCCTTACCTTCACCACCAAGTTCAGCCATCATGTTCTATGATTCTGCTTCTTGAATGCATTCCCTTTTAGCCATCCTAACAGCAGCCTCTTCCTACTAAACCATTTTTGTCTCATTTTTGTCTCTTCTGGACCACTACTATGAGTTCTCTTAAATACAGATCTGCTAGCAGGATTCCCTTGCATTATGCTTTCAGTGGTGTTGTACCATTTCCAGGATAAAATCCAGACTCCTGAAAATGGCTTTGGAGACCCTTCTTGTCCTAGCCCCTGACTGATTTTCCAGCCTCAGCTGTCACTACTCATTTCCTCAATTCTATCATCCAATTTCTTTTAGCTCCTTAAACCCACTGAGCTCTCTCTGGTCCTGGAGCCCTCACACAGGACATTCCAGTTTCATGGAACACCTTCCAATCCTCTTCTTTCCTCAAGGTCAGGCCCAGACTTCACCTACTCTGGGAAGCCATGTACTCTGCAGACCAGGAGGTCACCCTGAAGCCAGATGCTTTCCATTCCATAGCAGTTATCACGTTTAATAGTAAGTGCTATTTTCCTCATCTGAGCCACCCATGACTGACAGCTCTGTGAGGGCAGTCCTCTCACCTGCCTTGTGCACCACCACATCCCAAGGCCTCGAATACTGGTGGTATTACAGAATGAATAAAGGATGCATGGAGTGAATTCCAAACCTGAAACAACTAAACTTAACTCAATAATAGAAAAGTGGGGACTGTCTTCCTATTGGGCTCAAGAGCAGCAGGCACAGAGTACAATCCAGTTAAAGTTTCAGAAGCAGTTGACTTTTTAGAAGCTCAGAACTGCTGGCTCAGGTGTGGGGTGGGAAGAACACCCCACTGGGGGCCAGGAGACCTGGGTTCACTCACTCATGTACCCACACAACATGTGCTGAACATCTACTATGCTGGGACTGCTCCCGTGCTGGAGTGTAGTTGAGCTAGTCATGGCTCTACCCTCAGAGTGCTCACTGTTTCATAGAGGAGGTGCAGAGAGAAATGTAATCATAAAGTGCTATAAGATTCTATATGAACAGGTCCCAAAGGGAGAGTGTGGGACTTGGGGGAGGGGAAGGCACTAGGAAGTGCCTCCCAGAGGACAAGATATTGAGTGGAGTTCTGAAAAATCAACAGGTGCTTGCCAGGCCAAAGAGGAAGCAATGGACATCCCAGGCATAAAAACAGTGTGTCAAGGGGAATAAAAATGCAAAAAGAAGAAATAACATGACATACTTCAGCCGCTGCAGGTGGTTCTGTGTGGCTGAACTGAAGGAAGTTGTGGGCAGGGGAGAAGTTTCTCAAGAGGTTAGGCTAGAGGGGCAGCAAGGAGCCAGATCCTGGCCAGGGGTTCTCAACTTTGATTAGACCCAGCCAGGGGAATTTTAAAAATATTATTTCAAGGGGTGCCTGGGTGGCTCAGTCAGTTAAGCTTCTGATTTCAACTCAGGTCATGTCTTGCAGTTTGTGATTTCGAGCACTTGTGTTAGGCTCTGTGCTGACAGCTCAGAGCCTGGAGCCTGCTTCAAATTCTGTGTATCCCTCTCTCTCTGCCCCTCCCCTGCTTATGCTCTGTCTCTCTCTCTCTCAAAAAGAAACATTAAAAATTAAAAAAAAATTATGTCAAAACATAAGCCTCACTCAATGATATGTTTAATGAATGGGTTGGGTGGGGGGATCTGTTGCGTTTGCTACTTTCATGGTATGAATACACCCACGATGGCCAATTTCAAGCTACAGAAGGCAGAGCTGGGAAGATATGCACAGTAGCACAGCATTATGTATTTCCTTCATACAAACACAATCGATGTAAATAACCTCAAGAGCATAGTCAGTAAGAAAATATAGTCAAATCATTAGGAAGTGATGGATTTTGAGTATTTTATGACCTTTGTTTTTAATATAATTTAGTTGTAGTTTTATATAATTTAATTTTTAATAATGGCTGTGTTTAACAACCCACTTGCAAAATTCCTGAACATTTAATGATTGGCTCTCCTGAGCCAGCCGGAGCAGCTCCAGCTCCAGCACAGTTGGCCCCAACCCAGATTCATTTTGTGGAATCAGTAGGGGTGAGGCCCTGGCATTGGTGAGTTTTAAAAGATCTCCAGGTGATTCTAATGTGCATCCAGGGGTGCGAACCACTGGTCTGTTAACCGTGTTAAGGAGTTTGATAGTTATCCTAAGGGGAAACTGGGGTCATTGAAGGATTTTAAGACTTCTAACCAGAGAAACGATTTTATCAGGATTGCACTTTAGAAAGAAGCTAACTCTAGCTACAGAGGGGCAAATGGATTAGGACTGTAGGGAAGAAGAGAGAACGGTCCAGAGGTTGTTCCAATTTTGCAGGCAAAAGATGGCAAGGATTTAACTAAGTTACAGGGAGAGGGTGGAGAGGGAGTGACAGCATGAGGCCACGGAAGACAGCTGTAGGTCCTGGATGCCCTCAGGTGCAGGGGTGTTATAGGAACAAGGGAAGGGATGGATTTATTTGTTGGTGGGGTCATTTTCTGATAGCTTCTCTCTTTTTTTGTATCTGAAATTGGCAATGAGGCTCATTTTCTGAGAGGGAAGCCTGAGCAGGACAGACGACTCAGGCCAACAGTTCTGGCCCCGTCCTGCAGTAACCAGCCGTGTGAATCTGGGCAGGCCAGCTTTCCCATCTCTAAAGTGAAAGAGTGCAAGCAGATCCCTGTAACGTCTTTTCCAGCCTGGAGACTATGATTTTATCACACTGGCATTTACTCATGTTTTCACTTTCTTAACTTCCTATATGACTCAAATTACAACCTGTTATGAGTATAAAGACTCATTTGCTCTGGGAATCCAGATTGCGTCTTTGTAAATCTTCAGGCCCTCGGAAGTGATTTTCAGCCTCTCAGAATGAGTACTGGCTTGTCTCTTTCTCCATCTCACTCTCTTTTCCCAGTTGGTTGGCTCCCATGCTGGAAGATGACCATTCCCTGACCCCTTTCCAGATGGCATCCACAGGGACTATTAAAGCCCAATGGGACACAGAAAGCCCTTTGGAGAACTGCTCTTGCACTAAGTTCCAGTGGACCAAAAAGTAAAAAGCATTTGCTAAAGAGGAGGAATGGGCTTTGTTCAGATTGCAAAGGAATTACTCTGCAGGCCTCTGAAACCTTCTGCTCCAGAGTTTGTCTGTCTCCTGCAGTGCCCCTCATCGGCACTGGAACATTCCAAGGTGAGGATTAAGTCCCAGGTTCATATTGGCAATGCTACTTATTTTTCCTTAGCTTCCCTTCCCTGTCACTCTTATGACTCAGATAAGAAAAAGTGCAGGATTGTCTACAGGGAAAAGAAAATAGAGCATTCACATAAAGGAGACAGGGAGGTGGGGACTGACAAAGAGCTGTGTACTGGAGGGGATAACCGTTCTGCCTGTGTTAGAAAGGAGCAGCCAGCAGGTGCTAGGAGACCTCCTGTAACTGTACCCAGTGATGCTAAAGGATTGAATGGATTCTGTGCCCAGTTCAGGGACCCACAAGGAAAGCAGAAGGAGAATTGGGAGGGAGGCGAACACAGCATCCTGAAGGGAGGGGTCCAAAAGAACAATGCGTACACACAGGGTGAAAGATGCACAGTTGTGCAGCCTCGAGAAAAGACAGCAGAAATGAGATCCAATGACTGTCTTCAAGAACATGAGTTCCTACAGAAAGGCCAGCGATTCCCCAGCAACAGGACAAGCAATGGGTGGCTGGCTGGCAGAGCTGGGGCCAGGTGCAGGGCAGGTCCCTGGGGGTGCTGAGGCTCCCTTGTGTTGTGTGCGACCACAAGAGGTGAGAAAATTAGTCTACAGGAGTTTAAAAATCAGAGCGCTTGGAGGGTTTGCTGGGGTTCAGCTGAGGCGGGTGGCGGTGGGGTGGGGTTGGCAGTCACATGACCTCTTAAGGACCTTGTACCAAAGGATCTGTGATTTCCCTGCTCATTAGCACCTTGGGCAGAAAGGGAAGCCAGGAGGTGAAATGCTCATCAATTAGATTTCCTGCCTGTTAACAGCTCTACTGAAGTGATTAACGGAGGAAGTTAAAACCAGTTGATGAAGTCAGGCCCAGCTCCCTCTCTTCTCTCTCCTTTCTGGGCCCATTCTGCAGCAGGGCCGTCTTATCTTGGTTTCTTTGGGAAGGCCACTTGGGCAAAAGGTTTTTAGCTATATTTTTGGTTCCTTCTGTTTTGACGTGGTTTGAGTGTCTAGTTCTCCCCAGGAAGGCATGGGAAAAAGACTTTCTTCCCTGCTCTGGCTCTGCTACAAGATCCCCTCTTATGATGATTATTATTGCTGTTAATGTTATCATTACAGATGAAGCGGTGACAATTCCCAACTTATTCTGCTGTTTCACTGACCCCCTCCTCTCCATCTGGGAATCTCGGCCCTCTATTTATAACATGCGTTTATCCTGGAGCTGCTGCTGACCCCTCACTCAGCTGGACGTGAAGGCACCATTACTTAGAAACCAAGGAGAAAGGGCACGTTCCTACCACCTGAAGACTTGCAGCCCGCTTCTGGTCTCTTTATCACCCAGGAGCTGTCGTGACATGAATGACAGGTAAAAGGAAGATTCAGGACCTCCAGATCGAATGTTACCACAAGATTCTCTGCTTCAGTTTCTGCTGCTCCCCGTCCGCTCTCCTTTTCCTAAGCTTTGCAAATGCTGCAGGGGCTGTCTGTCTGTGACAGTGTTTAGTGCTTATGACAAGCCAGGCATGCCTAAACAAAATAGCACCCATTTTATGGGTGAGAAAGCTGAGGCACAAAGAGATGAATCAACTTGCCTAGGACACAGGGTTAGTGATAGTGCTGGGACTGGAACCTAGTTCTAGCTGGCTCTAGAGTCCACAGTCCTAACTATTAGGGGCTACTGCCCCTTCCCCCAACCACAGGCCTCAGGAAAGTCCTGTTTAGCCCAGAGTCAGCGGCTTCCAAGCCCTGGTCCAGGCATTCAGAGCAAAGGCCCCTTCCCCACTGTGGGACTCCAAGGAACAGTGGGGAGTAAATAAACTGACCCAAGGTATCTGAGGGGTTCTGGTTTAATTCCACCAGACCCACACTGATGTGAGTTCCTTTCAATACTCATGAGTTATTTTCTTATTTATTGAGGAGATAAAAGAGTGTCTCTGGCAAAATCATTCTGGGGTTTCCCAAGTTAGGAACCTTTCCTTGTAGGGTATGTGGTTGGTTTCAACTCTTAGCACACAGGCTCCTACATCTTCTGCCCTCCTCTCCTGGACTCTGTCTCTCCTCCCCCAACAGTTAGATAAGCTCAGAGTTCCACCCTTAATGTGGGCCAGAGAGAAGCAGCACAGGGTTGAAAAGTAGACTGTCTATGCAGAGCAGGGAGGGGACTGTAACCTTTCCTGCTCTGGAAGCCTTTGTCAGTTCTGGTGATGCCCGCGGATCCCTTCTCAGAATAATGTTTTAAAATGGAAATCAAGGATTGCAAAGAAAACCAATTATGTTAAAATATAGTTAACAAAAATATTTAAAAGATAATTTTCAATATAAAAATACACATGCTTCTTTGTTAATGCATTAAATACAAATCGAGTAGACTACCAGACTTTTGAGGTACTGATGAAGGGAAAACATTCCTTTTGAGACATCTATAACCATTTTAATGTGACAGGAAAATACCCATGGTTTTTAACAAGGGAAAAAGTCACAGATACTGCACTAGTGTGGTGGATTGTTGCCTACATTCACAAAGGAATAACATGATACATTTCAGGAAGAAGTCTGTGAAAAGATCCAATTATTTCCCATCCAAGTTCATGGACCCTCTGGAATTCTATCTATAGACTCCTTGAATCCCAGGTAAAGAACTCTTGATTAGAGCAAGGGGAATATTTGGGAAAACAAAAGAGAAGCAAACCTGTCTGCACTTGGCTGGAGGCAGAACTTAATCAAAGAGGGCCCTCTGATTCCAGGGCAGTCCCTGGGAATCAGTCTCCCAGTATTTTCCCAGATGCTCCAATTCTTAATAAAGTTGTTTCTATTTCCCCCCAGGATATCTCCAAGTACTTCAGAAGATTTTTTCTCAAGCATTCCCAATTGTCAAACTCATTATTACTAATTTATTAGTCGAATTTCAAATCAGACATCCTAGGAATTGCTTTGCAGGTCACCTGCTTGGAGTGGAAGGTATAGTGCATAGGCTCTAGATGATGAGGGCACTAGAGGGAAACAGACTCGGGGAGATGGGCTTAGTTCTGTGTCACAAGGGAACCACTAAGCTGCCCCATGGCTGGAACAGTCTGCAGGGTTAGCCCAGAACTGATGCAGTGTCCTGGGGTTTTATGTTGAGGATAACTTGGGGAGGGGAGCCAGCTTTCCAGAGCTGTTGCAGATGCAGATGAGGTGGGGACACTAGAGCCACCCCATTTGGGAGGCATTACTGGAAAGCCATTGAGTCAATTGCTTTTACACAGCTAATTTATAGGGTATTTCAACCCAAGCATCCATCATCCAACTCCACAACCCCAGTGCATCAGGTCTGGCAGCTCTAAAATCAGTGACTTAGAAGAGAAAGGTGGACCCTTGGGGAGCTCCTCCTTTAGTGGCTTTTAACCTCTGGTTCAGGGACTTAGAGGTAAGCAGTGGGCTTCTAGTCCCTGAAAAATGCCCACAAGCACATTCACATTTTGCATATAGTTTCAGGAACTTCAAGGACTCTTTGAAGCCTGTCCAGGCTGATGACTTTTTATCTATCCTCTACCTTCCCTTATTCATAAAGGACAAAACTGAGGCCACAGAATCAAGAGAGCTTCCTGCAACCACAGGTGGCCAGGCTGAAGGCTACTGTTGCATGGTTCATAGCAGGCCCAGGAAGGCAGATGGCCAAGTCACTGGAAACTGCTTCTCTTCTTCCACATGCCCTAGTCCCTCTGCCCTCCCCACACCCTGCCAGGAGAAAGTGCACATTACTGGACACAGGGCTCGCTCTGAAGGAGGCTGCACCATCTCTAGGTTGTCCTTGGGGGATGTGCCACAGTGGCAGAACACCATCTATCTTATTTGCTGTAATGAGGACATTGCCTTCTTTCCCCCCAACTGGGGCTCCCAAAGAGGCCAGCCTATTATTTAAGGCTTTATCTCTATACAAATAATAAATGCACAGAGCATGGGCATGGGAAAGTTAATTAGTATTATCATGTCTTTAATTCTAATGTTGCTCACTGTCAGAGCCCTTTCGTGCCAGCTTTCAGCCTAGAACAAACCTTTGTGATACCCGCTTAGACAAATTCCTCTGCAGTGAGGGCTTTGCTTGTGCAGAAAGGGGCAGCGTCTTTCCTTGGGGCTGAAGCATCTGGCAAGTGAGGTTGCTACGTGAGAGAGTTCCTCAGTGCGGGGACCCCCCCCCAATCCCAGGCACTGTGTTTGCAGCTAGAATTATCAGGGCCCTGAAGATATAGATTCCAAGTGCCTCATAAGAACAAGAGAATAGGTTGAAAACTGACCCAAATGGCTTGTGTATTTGTTCCCTGGGAATGAAAGGGGGATGAGGAAGCATCTGGAACCAAACCAACCTATTTAGGGACCTAGTTTATTAGAAAAGGTTAGTAGAAGATTCCCCAAGAGGTGAAAAAAATCAGTTGAATATAACCAGATAGAGGACAATTAGTGAATGCTCATTCCATCACCAAAATAACACAGATGAAATCCTTGCCTGTTCTCTTGTTGTCGGTCCCATCTATTGGAAACTGTATTTGAATCACAAGACCATTGTCCAGGTACCCAAGTTGCAAGCATTGTGCCTTTAAGGAAAGAGGCAGCTTCATGTGTTAAGGCTTGTAAAACTAAATCCAAAAAGTGGCATACAAATGCCAAAGCCTGTTTTACACAAGGTGGGGTTAGACTATAGAGATGCTATACAGCAATTTACACAGAAACAAAAGTGGCATCTGTCTTCATGATTATACAACCTATTACCAATAATTCTTACCTGGAAAGTGTGCAAGGGACACCCCATTACTAGGGTAGAGTGTTGAACAGATGTTTAAGCTGACTTGACCATCCCTCAGGTGCAGGGGTGTGTCAGGAGCCCAAAGCCCATGGGAAGTATGGTGGGCTGGTGCAGGCCTCTCTGGGGTCGGGATGGGGGCGAGGGGTGCGTGGCAGGGGTCAACCTCACCTCCTGACGGGTCTGCCGTGGACCCACCCCATGACCTTGGGCAAGTTACTTCCCTCACGGGGTTTGCTTCCTTTCCCGTAAAGTGAAGGCAGACTGAACAATCTCTAGGACCCAGACAGTCTCACACTGCCATGAGGCAGGCCAAGAAAAAGCCATTCTAGCTGAGAGTGTCAAGATCCTCCCACTTCCTTTACGCTTTTAACAACACATCTTCCTCGCCCCCAGCCCCCAAGTGAGTAAAATTCTCAAGGTTAAAAGCTTTTTCCACTTATGCTAAAATGTGGAAGAGAAAACTGATAAAGGGACACGAACAGTTACTTAAGATTTCTCCAAAAGGCTGAAGGAGCTAAATAGAGGGTTCTTGATTATCAGCCCAGGACAGCCTATCATCACTGCTGCACGGACAAATTGTATTGCATGTCAGAGCACATGGAAGACGCACAATAATTTATCAGTCAGGACCCAGAAAATTGTACGGTGCAAGTACCTCTGCAGCTTCACACGTCCCTGCCATGCCATCCCCCACTTGGCTCTGCTTAAAGGGACATCACCAGCACAGGCCCTGGATCTAGGTCTCCATTTGAAAAAAGCACTTTGCAAAAATCCAAAATGAGTAGAAATATTTCTGTGACACTTATAAGTAAATAACAAAAAGAGGAAAACGGTATTTTCCCACCTGGTTCTCCTCCTCTCCTGGGGTTTCCTACCATTCTCAAGGTAGTTGCCTAAATACAACCACAAAACAACCTAAATTTGTGTAGTAGTGGGGCACCTGGGTGGCTCAGTCAGTTAAACATCTGACTGTTGATCTCAGCTCAGGTCATGATCTCATGGTTCATGGGTTTGAGCCCCATGTTGGAGGGGACAGTGCAGAGCCTGCTTGAGATTCTCTCTCTCCCTCTTTCTCTGCCCACCCTTAAAATAAATAAATAAACTTTAAATTTGTGTAGTTAACATGGGATTGACCAGGATGGCAATTGAAAGTGACTGCAGTGGCCTGTTGGCCAACAAGGAAATCAACCGACCAACTGAACACCAAGAGCAGCCAAGTAAAGGAAGTCCAACAGAGAAATGTATAGATTCTGTGGAATGCAAAGTGGTGGTGGGGTGCTGGGGAAGCATCCTGCTCCACTGGGCAGTATTTTATCACTGACATTATTTAGAATTGCCAGAACATAATGGTGACAGAAAGCAAACCAGCTCTTTGTCAGTTTTATTATTGTTTTTAAATTCTCCACAGAGGTCAGATGTGCCCCTTACCATGCATATATGGCAGATGGTTTCCACCACCCGCCCTTGGCATGGTTCTGTAGACATTGGTCGGCACAAACGTGCCTATGTTTGATGGCTTGAGGAATCATGGGCAATGAAGGTGGGCATTCTGTGGGAAAAATAATTGGCACAGGACGTCGAAGTCTCTGAATCTGTCCATTCACCTGGGCATCAAGCATTCCAGCCACTGCACACATGGAGGGTGGCATGCATCCCTTGGGACACTGAGACCATTCCCTTCAAGCTGCTTTCTATTTTCCCAACTGGTATTTCTGAGGCTGTTTCTACCTGTGGAGTCCATTCCCAAGACCTAGTGCTTCACTTGTTCCCATGCAGTTATTAACCCTCTTGCAATCATTAATTGTATTGTTTCTTCTGTCATCGTCATTTCTGGAATAAGCTAAAGTCCAAAAGAGGGCAAATGATTTCATTGAGCTACTGGCTGAAAAGAAGTAACAGCTCAGCTGTGCCAAGGGCTCTTACCCCCGCCTCCACCCTCTTCATGGCTCAGGAGCATGGGGTTCCTTGGCAAGTCCCATTTACTCAGCTCTTGGGCTCCAGGAGCTCATTTGGAGGCCCCATCTTCTTTCACAGGGTTTTTCCACATGGGAGAGGTGGTAAAATTCTGCAATTCTATTAAGGGAGACATTGGGTCATGTTCTGGACAGCACAGAAAAATAGAAAGAAGTCTAGGAGTCCGGCACACTTGGTTTTGAACTTGGGCCGGCATGAAATGTTTGTGGCCCCCACGTTACTCAGCTGTACAATGGAAATAATACAACCCTATCTTTTAAGCATGTGGTGTGGATGACATGACATAAAGAACACAGGATGTGCTCAGTGCACAGTACCTGTGCCTGTATTTATCAATATTTCCTGGCTCTCTCCCCACAACCAATATGGCAGTCTGAATGACACAGACAGTAAAAGAAACAAAATCCTAATTCCCTCTAAATTTGGGTCCTGCCACACATGTTGATGGCCTGCAGAATGTAGGCTGAGGGCACTCAGCAAGGAAGGCTGTACTAGACAGTAAGTTCCTTGTGGACTGAGCTGCCATCTGGGCTGTGAATGGGTCAGGGGTGATGGGGGCAACGTTGAAGCCACACTCATTTGTTTTCTGTCAGTGTGTTTATCCTCGCACTGCATGGGATGTCTTGGAAGCCTCAGACCCAGCCTCTGAGCCTTACACATGACAGCATCATATCTGAGTGGTTCTGCTGAGAGTCATCCAACCTCACCAGAATGAATTGTACTCACAAGTAGCAGAGGGAATGGGGGAGGGGGAGTCCAAACCCTCATGAAAACCCTGCTTTTTGGGTGAAACCCACAGCTCATGCTAGAGTTTAAATGCTAACTGTGGGTTCCCGGGACAGCCCATTTAATTTCTCCTTTTGTTGGCTGGATCCCAGCCATCGCCTCTTCCCCAGGCTCCTCCTCAAATATATTGCAGCAGCTGGGGAGCTGCCCCACCCCTAATTATTACCCCAGGGCTGCCAAGAGGTAGGCCCCACCACTGCGGAGGATGGCAGCAGAGCACAGAACGTGACAACAGCAGCAGCAGGTGGGCCTGGAAGAAAAGGCCAGATTATCGTCTCTGTGATTACTGTCATCCATCTCCAGCCAGACAGGCAGGCAGTGGAGCATGCTCGGTGCTGGGCCTTCGTGCTCCACACTCTTGGGGTGCCACTGTCTCCCACCCCTTCTCTGCTGAGCAGGCTGGAAGCTGGGTTTTTCTGAGCAGAAAGGTATGCCTTTCTGCTTCTAGCGACAGATGTAGCATTACTTAGCCCAGAGCATCAGAATCCCAGTTCAAGCTTTGTGCCTGAGTGTTTCTGGATTCATCTAGGCCCCCACACTTCTCCCCAGGGCTTCTCTGGGCAGAAACAGACAGCAAGCCACTGGCCCTTGGCCTGTTACAGTAATCCAGGACAACCCTTTCAGATTAAGTGAAGTTTGTCTGCTCTAGCTCCCAGACACTCCTTGTTCATTTATTTGTCCCTCTGTCCTCCCATCTCTTCATCTACCCAACCGCCATGTTTTGCTGAGAACCTGGCAGGTGCCAGTGCTATGCCACGTGTAGGGGAAGGTGGGTAAGACCTTATCCCTGTTCTCTTTGCCTAAACTCAGGTGCATTTTGTAAGGACTTTGCAGCAAGTCTGAGAGGAAGGGGTGCTTGTCCTCACAGTCCAAGGCTTGGAATTCAACGACTTGCTTAACATCACACAGCAGGTCCAGAGCTGGGGCTCCAGCCTGGACTTCTAACCCTGTGTAGCCTGAATAGCCATATGCTTTCTAATGACAAAAAAGATACCATTTCCCCAAGGCTGAGGCTTAAGGGGAAACCCTGCTTGAGCTCAGCTGCTCCTATCACCTGAGCAATGACGGCAATTCAACCAATATTTATTGAACGCCTGTTAGTTTGTCAGGTGCCAGGCACAGAGCTAGGCAGTAGATCGCGCACAGGCCCTGCCTGGATCACTTCCTGTTCCTTCTCATTTGCTCCCTTGGTGGTTTGGTTCTTCTCTGACAGTTTCTAGGTTGGTTTAATCTTTTACAGTCCTCCCATGTGAAAAGAACATGAATTGGAAGAGAAGATAGCTCTCAGTCCATGTGGCCTGGGTCAACACTTTCAAGTGCAGTTGGCCTGGGAGTTAACTGGTGAGCTCTGGACAACACCAGTAGGGCTAAAGGCTCTGTACTGACTAGGTCACCACTGCCAGAAAGCCACTGTCCCTACCTAGCACATTAAGAAAATGCTAAGGCAAGGACTCAATTTAATAATAACAAAAATAGGGGCACCTGGGTGGCTCAGCCAGTTGAGCATCCAACTCTTGATTTTGGCTCGGGTCATGATCCCAAGGTCATGGGATCAAGCCCCACAATGAGCCTTGTGCTGAGCTCCACAGTGAGTGTGATCCTGCTTGAGATTCTCTCTCTCTTTCCTGCTGCCCCTCTTCCCCGCTCACACACACACACACACACACACACTCTCTCTCTCTCAAATAATAATAATAATAAAATAATAAATAATAAAATAATAATAAAAACAATGACAATAACAACAACAATAAAAAGCATCCTTATGGTGTGATGTGTGGAGAGGAGAGACAGCAGGGGCCTGAACACACCCACAGGGAACAACTCAATATTGACTATAAATGGGAAGCTGAAAATACCTTAAAAAGGAAACATCTGATCATCAACAAGCAGCTTCCTAAGTCATAGAATGATATAAATGAACATGAGTTTAAGGACTCCTAATCCAACTCTTTCACTTTGTAGTAAGAAAGCTAAGACTTGGTCTGCTTATGGAAGATGCTCTGGCTTGAGGTCCCACAGGAGCTCCAGGCTGGGCCATACCCCAGCCAGGCCATCACACCAGCTGTCATTTTCATCAGAAGTTTCTGAGGCTGAGCTCTGCCTGTGCCCAACATGTCTCCAGCCAACGCAGCTTGCTGAGGTGGCCCACAGGGCAAACACTGTCCTTCTTCGGCAGTGTCTCAGCCGTGCCATTTCTTGGGTGGCTGCTCAACACAACTGTGGCCCAGAGAGAAGAGTAGATGTGAGATGGGAATCTTGGACCCGGGTTATGCTTTAGCTCTGACTCTTTCTTAGCTGGGTGACTTTGGATAAACCACTTATCCTTTCTCAGTCAGTTTCCCCATCTGGAAAATGGTATAATAATCTTATCTCCAAAAGGTTTTGTAAAAATTAAAGCATCGATCATCACTGAAAGCATGTTATTGTTTTTATGCCTGATTTCCCAACAATGATGCCAAACTCTGAGGCTGTCCTGTCACAGACCCTGATGTAGAACCACCCAGCACTCCAAGAGTCCAGCTTCTACTGGATGCGTGACTTGGAGACTGAAGGAATGACTTTCAACATTGTGGTTTGCTTTTCCAACTGTGCTGGCTGGATGCAGTAGGGCTGACACTGACGGGAGATGGTTTATTTACCACCTAACATCAATATGTCATTCCTACAGCTATGGTTATTACCTCTATTAGTATTCTTTGGATGCTAAATGAATGGCTAAGGACCCTGCTCTGGAGTGGACACAGGAGTGGAGGACAAACTGTGGAGCTGGGGACCTACATTGGTGTGAGTTGCAGGGGAGCCCTGACTGATGCCCACCTGACAGCCTGGGCCTCCAAAGGCAACATGGTAGGGGCTGGGATGCGCTATAGTGAGAAGTGGAGGGTTGGTGGCCTGGAAGGTCATGTTCTGTCTGGCAGCCTACCTGACACATCAGCCTGTTGTACAGTTGTCAACAAACAATAACACCCAGTTCCCAATCACAGGAAAACAAGCAGAGCATAGGAAGGCATGGAGAATTTAGGAAGGCTCCAATGGGAGCCACAAATAACGTGAAAGCAGGAAAGGGTAAAAACAATGACTGCCATCACAATAAAAACCTCAGTATAACCAAAAATGATGGCCAAATTTCCTAAGTATTGCAATCAAAGTTCCAATACCAGAAAATTCTAGCACACCAGGGAAGAAAGGAAGGATCCAAAGGAAGTTAGAGAAGACTAAAGAGGAAAAAAGGGGGAAAATAAAAATGAATGCTGGTAAGTAAATGTACAGCCCCCCTAAGCAGCTGGACAGACCTAGCCAGAGAAAAGGCATGCCAACGGGTGAACTGGTTTCAGTAAGGTACAGAAAAGGAATTAACCGTTTAAACTACACCTTAATCTGATGAAGGTATTAAAGTAATACTTTGGAGGGGTGCCTGGGTGGCTCAGTCGGTTAAGCGTCCGACTTCAGCTCAGGTCATGATCTCGCACTCGGTGAGTTCGAGCCCCGCGTCGGGCTCTGGGCTGATGGCTCAGAGCCTGGAGCCTGCTTCCGATTCTGTGTCTCCCTCTCTCTCTGCCCCTCCCCCATTCATGCTCTGTCTCTCTCTGTCTCAAAAATAAAAAATAAAAAAACGTTAAAAAAATTTTAAAGTAATACTTTGGAGTTTTTTAAGTAGGTTAAAGAAAGGGCATGTGAAATTTTTATTATTTTTTTAAAAAGTTTTGATGATATGGATGAGAGGATAAGCAGACAGGAAGGACTGGGTGAGTTGTAGGAAAATGGGACATTTTTCAGTATGACACATACCCATCTCTCCCAGATTAACTTGAGATCAAATAAGCCACTGCTCAAGATCTGCCTGTGGTATAAGGTGCAACAAGTCAACCTGATGTTGCTATAGGAACCAGATTCCTCCCCAGCACCATGACAACTGACTCCAAAGTGTGTTAAGCACACAGTCTGCTCACACTCCACATCATAAACTGTGAAGAGATCAGCGGTGGGGGGCTGGGGGGATGCCAGGGGGAGGCTGTTCCTTCCTAAACTGATTAGCTGAAAACTCAAATAAATGAGGCTCACTTTGAATGGAGACAATCACAAGAGGTATGGGTGATGTGCATTAAGGAGGGCACTTGTTGGGATTAGCACTGGGTGTTATATATAAGTGATGAAATACTAAATTCTATTCCTGACACAAATACTACACTATATTTTAACTTGAATTTAAGTAAAATAAAATATAATGTAATATTAAAAAAAAGAATTACTTAGAGACACCGGGGGCATCCTCAAACTTTTGGAGCCCATCTCTGGCTTTCTAGGTCATAAACTGTGCTGTAATCATAGCAACATGTTTCACCGAGGAGGGCTTTCTTCTAGGGTCAAGAAAACAACAAACCATAAACAACAAACCAAGAAGACAAAATCCAAAAAAGCTAATTGTGAGCCATTCTGAAGTCCAAGACCAACACTTTATAGTTCCTTCATGAATTTCTAAGTGACAGTGAACTTCCCCACAATGCAGAACAGCTAAAAATAGAAGAATAGAAGAAAATCACAGCACTTGCTTCTCTTACAGACTTTTAATGATCCACATCAATTTATTTGGCCTGCTGATACGGCTGTCCTGTCATCAGGATATGAATGTGGATCCATTCAGACCTCTGAAGAGCCTGTAATTTAATTCCACAAATTTCAACAATACAGTTCAAGAGTTATAGATAAGAGAATCAGTAATTACTTAGCATGTATCTTTTATATGCCATATAGTGATGCTGGGATTTTTATATCATTAGACTATAGGCTCAATAAAACCTCCTTATTTGTTACTAGTGACCTCAAGCAGTGGTTTTCAAAGTGTGGTCTCTGGACCAGTAGTATCAGCATCACCTGAAGCTTGTTAGAAATATAGATTCCATGGTCCCACCACAGACCCATTGAATAAGAAACTGTGGGGGTAGGGCCCCACAATCTGTTTTTCACAGATTAGATGATTCTGTTGCATGGCAAAGGTTGAGAACCACTGGCTTGAGAATCTGTGTAACATTGAATGTTTGTTTTTTTTTTTTCTGCCCACTGAGACCTCCAGTCAGTCATTGATGAAATTACAGACTCTTACAGTTGAAATGGTCTTTCAATGGCTTCTAGGCCAATTTCTGCTCAGTGAAGTCTTTGATGATCACTCCTCAACAAGAGTTGTTCAGCTTCTGTTGTCCTGAACAATTTACCACTTTTCAAGATGAGATCATGTTTGTTCACACATCTAATTGTTATAACTCAGACCTTACATTGTTCTAAAATCTGTCTCCATTTAACTCCTCCCCAAGAACTAGTTCTGCTTCTTGACGCCCCTCCAAATTAGCCTAATTTTTCTTCCTGTGATAGGCTCTTCATGTAATTGAAATCAGCTATTACATTGCCCCTAAATATTCTCCTCTCTAGGCAAAATGTCCCTTGGCCCCGCACAGGTCCTTATGTAACATGGTTTCCAGATGGCTACTCTGGTTTCACTCACTGAATGTGACCAAGACAAAATGAGGAATCCCCTTGGCCCCTGGAAACATGGAGAGCCATGCTCAAGATGTGCTTTGACCTGTACAGAGGAGAAGGGACTGTTGTTCCCATAACCTGGACACCACAGCCTACCATCAAGGCAACCCCGGTCTTTTTTTTTTTGGTTACAATCATATCACCAAGCATGTGGGCAACTAAAGCCCCTGTTTTTTTCTCATAAGTTAAATCAGTCCTGTTCCTTTTCTATCTTTTTTTTTTTGAGCTTGAATGTAGAACTTTACATTTCTAATAATAAATTGATCTCATTAGTTGTGGTCCAGAACTTTTATTCATAGATTACTGAGTTTATTTTCATAGAGTATAGAAAATGTGATATTATACATATTTATTTTCCTTTTAATCTCTGTTATTATGCTGCCCATATGTTTTATATCCTACTATTAATGCACAATGAACATTTTGACTTGCAAGCTTTAAAAACATCATTTTTATTAGCTCGTCACATGAATTATAACACAATTTATTTAAACATTCCCCTTTGATGTTAGCTTATGTCCATTTTTTTTTTTGCTGTTATACATAATGCTGCAATGAACATCATTGTACATAAATATAAATCTTTGCCCAATTATTTTCTTAGCCTAGATTCCTATAAGGAAAGTTACTGGTGAAAGGATAGAAACATTTGAAAGACCTAGATGTATTTGTATAAGTTATATACAATTTATATAAATTATATACAAATTGTATATAATTTGTATAAATCATTTCCAGGAATGTTACAAATTTTTCTATTTCTACCATAGTATATGAGAACCCATTTCACCAAAACTTTGGCTAATATACTATGTTTTAAAATAAATGCTTGTCAATTTAATAAGTAAAACAATGGTACCTTATTTTAATTTGCATTTCTCTTTTACTAGTCAAATTGATTTAAAAATCCACATATATAATCCAAAATCTATAAAGAACTTATCGAACTCAACACCCAAAAAACAAATAATCCAGTAAAGAAATGAGAAAAAGACACGAATAGACACTTCTCCAAAGAAGACATCCAGATGGCCAACTGACACATGAAAAAATGCTTAACATCACTCATCATCAGGGAAGTACAAATCAAAACTACAATGAGATACCACCTCACACCTGTCAGAATGGCTAACATTAACAACTCAGGCAACAACAGATGTTGGCAAGGATGCGGAGAAAGAGGATCTCTTTTGCACTGCTGGTAGGAATGTAAACTGGTGCAGCCACTCTGGAAAATAGTATGGAGGTTCCTCAAAAAACTAAAAATAGAACTACCCTACAACCCAGCAATTGCACTACTAGGCATTTATCCATGGGATACAGGGGTGCTGCTTCGAAGGGACACATGTATCTCCATGTTTACAGCAGCACTATCAACAATAGCCAAAGTATGGAGAGAGCCCAAATGTCCATCGATGGATGAATGGGTAAAGAAGATGTGGTAGATATATACAATGGAGTATTATTTGGCAATCAAAAAGAAGGAAATCTTGCCATTTGCAACTTACGTGGATGGAACTAGACGGTATTATGCTAAGAGAAATTAGTCAGAGAAAGACAAAAATCATATGACGACTTTAAGAGACAAAACAGATGAACATAAGGGAAGGGAAACCAAAATAATAGAAAAACAGGGAGGGGGACACAACAGAAGAGACTCATAAATATGGAGAACAAACTGAGGGTTACGGGAGGGGTAGTGGGATGGGGGATGGGCTAAATGGGTAAGGGCCACTAAGGAAACTACTCCTGAAATCATTGTTGCACTATATGCTAACTAATTTGTATGTAAATTTAAAAAAATAAAAAATAAAACAAGTTAAAATAAATAAATAAATAAATAAATATGATGTTATTACACTAATTATTTTGGACATTTCTGTTCAAAAATTTTATTCTATACACCAGTAAATATTACCAGAGTTTGTTTCCTAGCTGGTTTGTTTCACTGCTCTACCTGTGGATTCCTTTACCTATACTATTCTATTTAATGATAGTATTATATTTTCTCATATAGAAAAGGATCCTTTCCTCACTAGTGTTCTCTACATTTTTGTATTGGTAAATTCTGCCTGTTTATTCCTCCAAATAAATTCTAGAATTACTTTTGTCAAGTGCTCCCCTTCTCCCCACTACCTCCAACTCTCCCCTGCGCAGCTACCCTGGACTGTTGAATGGAATTAAAGTTATGAATTAATCTGAAAATATCTGGAATTTCCACAATGTTCACCCTTTCCATGATCCCATTTATTCAAACAATGGTCTATGACTTTCAGTTACATTTGTCATATAGTCTCATGTATTTAATTTTGGATACATAAAAAAAGCTATTGATTTTTAAAGTATTTATGTCATATCCAGCCACCTCCAGGTACTTTTATTAATCTTAACCACTTTTAGTTGGACTTTCTAGGATTATAATCACATTGATTACAAATATTGACAATTTTATCTCTTCTTCTCCACTTCCTACTTTGTTGCATCCCCTAGACCCTTTACAATGTGAATTAGCAATGGTTCTAGTGAACATCTCTTTCTCGTTCTTGATTTTAAAGAAAACACCTCCAGGGTTTCATCACTAAATGTTTGCTGTTGGTTTGAGATACTTTTTTAAAAAATTATGTTAAGTATCATACAATTTCTAGTACACTAAACTTATTTATTTATTTTTAACATTTATATTTTTGAGAGACAAAGAGAGATGGAGCACGAGTGGGGGAGGAACAGAGAGAGGGACACACAGAATCCAAAGCAGGCTCCAGGCTCTGAGCTGTCAGCACAGAGTCTGACGTGGGGCTCAAACCCATGAACCATGAGATTATGACCTAAGCTGAAGTCAGATGCTTAACCAACTGAGCCGCCCAAGTGCCCCCATAGTGAGTTTATTTAAAATGGATTGGATACAGGAGTGCTGATGCATAGGGGCACTTGTACCCCAATGTTTATAGCAGCACTTTCAACAATAGCCAAATTATGGAAAAAGCCCAAATCTCCATCAACTGATGAGTGGATAAAGAAATTGTGGTTTATATACACAATGGAATACTACATGGCAATGAGAAAGAATGAAATATGGCCTTTTGTAGCAAAGTGGATGGAACTGGAGAGTGTTATGCTAAGTGAAATAAGTCATACAGAGAAAGACAGATACCATATGTTTTAACTCTAATGTGGATCCTGAGAAACTTAACAGAAGACCATGGGGGAGGGGAAGGAAAAAAAAAAGGTTAGAGAGGGAGGGAGCCAAACCATAAGAGACTCTTAAATACTGAGAACAAACTGAGGGTTGATGGGGGGTGAGAGGGTAGGGAGGGTGGGCGATGGGTATTCAGGAGGGCACCTGTTGGGATGAGCACTGGGTGTTGTATGGAAACCAATTTGACTATAAATTTGATACAAAAAATAAATAAATAATAAAATAAAATAAAAATAAAAATAAAAATAAAAACACAGCCAAAAGGTTACACTTTAAAAACTCCATTAATATGTTGAAATACTTTGGGTGGAAATAAATCAGCCAATGCCTTTTATCTAAAATAATAATAATAAAAATAAAATAAAATAAAATAGATATTGGATTTTATTGCATGATGCATTATTTTTTTAGTTGATTCACTAATGTGATATATTATAGTAATACATTTCCCAATATCAAATAGTTTTTCAGTTCACTGAATATATCCTACCAAATTATGAATCTACTGGATTCAATTTATTTTTCATCTGTGTACATACATAAGATTGCAATAATTTTTTTTTCTCTATGTGTGACAATTTTTTCAAGATAATGCTGCTTTTACTAAAATTTTTTTAAACTTTATTTATGTTCCTTTTCTGTGTTTTGGAACAAATTATCTAAAGTTGAAACTTTAATTTCTCCATAAAGTTGCAATTGAAATTTTCAAATATTTTAGCATACAACTATTAATATCATCCATTCTCTTAACCTTAAAATTTCCTTTGTATATATTATGCTTCCTTATTGTTTTCATTTTATGCTTCCTTATTGTTTTCCTTTTTATTTTTTATTTATAAACTTTACAGAGGTCACACAATTTTTTATTTCACAGCAGGAGCTATCAAATCCACTCTTGTATTATTTTCTAATTCATTAATTTTATTTTTAGTCTTTCTGTATCATTTGTGTGTAGTGAGTCTGTACAAGAATATGATTGGGTTTTATTTTCTAAATTTGAGAATTTTAGACTTTTAACGAGAACATTTAACCCACTTTTACATATTTTACCACCATTGATATCTTTGGCCATTTTGTTTTATGCTTCTGGACATTTTTGTGTATGTTTATTTTCTCATTTTTTGTTTCACAGACTACATTTTAGCCTCTTGGTGTTGTTTTTTTTTTAATGAGAGTTAAAAAAAACTGATTTTTTAACTTTTACACTTATTACATACATATGCAACAAAGGCTTCTATAACTTAAGAAGTCTAAAACAAAACTGTAACTCATGGCTCCCCTCATTAAGACAAGTATATTTAGACTCCACCAGAAGTCTGCTAGAACTGATACATGAATTTAGCAAAGTTGCAGGATACAAAATCAATGTACAGAAATCAGTTGCATTCTTATACACTAATAATGAAGCAACAGAAAGACAAATAAAGAAACTGATCCCATTCACAATTGCACCAAGAAGCATAAAATACCTAGGAATAAATCTAACCAAAGATGTAAAAGATCTGTATGCTGAAAACTATAGAAAGCTTATGAAGGTAATTGAAGAAGATATAAAGAAATGGAAACACATTCCCTGCTCATGGATTGGAAGAATAAATATTGTCAAAATGTCAATACTACCCAAAGCTATCTACACATTCAATGCAATCCCAATCAAAATTGCACCAGCATTCTTCTCGAAACTAGAACAAGCGATCCTAAAATTCATATGGAACCACAAAAGGCCCCGAATAGCCAAAGTAATTTTGAAGAAGAAGACCAAAGCAGGAGGCATCACAATCCCAGACTTTAGCCTCTACTACAAAGCTGTCATCATCAAGACAGCATGGTATTGGCACAAAAACAGACACATAGACCAATGGAATAGAATAGAAACCCCAGAACTAGACCCACAAACATGTGGCCAACTAATCTTTGACAAAGCAGGAAAGAATATCCAATGGAAAAAAGACAGTCTCTTTAACAAATGGTGCTGGGAGAACCGGACAGCAACATGCAGAAGATTGAAACTAGACCACTTTCTCACACCATTCACAAAAATAAACTCAAAATGGATAAAGGACCTGAATGTGAGACAGGAAACCATCAAAACCTTAGAGGAGAAAGCAGGAAAAGACCTCTCTGACCTCAGCTGTAGCAATCTTTTACTTGACACATCCCCAAAGGCAAGGGAATTAAAAGCAAAAATGAACTACTGGGACCTTATGAAGATAAAAAGCTTCTGCACTTCCAAGGAAGCAATCAACAAAACTAAAAGGCAACCAACGGAATGGGAAAAGATATTGGCAAATGACATATCAGACAAAGGGCTAGTATCCAAAATCTATAAAGAGCTCACCAAACTCCACACCCGAAAAACAAATAATCCAATGAAGAAATGGGTAGAAAACATGAATAGACACTTCTCTAAAGAAGACATCCAGATGGCCAACAGGCACGTGAAAAGATGCTCAATGTCGCTCCTCATCAGGGAAATACAAATCAAAACCACACTCAGATATCACCTCACGCCAGTCAGAGTGGCCAAAATGAACAAATCAGGAGACTATAGATGCTGGAGAGGATGTGGAGAAACGGGAACCCTCTTGCACTGTTGGTGGGAATGCAAATTGGTGCAGCCGCTCTGGAAAACAGTGTGGAGGTTCCTCAAAAAATTAAAAATAGACCTACCCTATGACCCAGCAATAGCTCTGCTAGGAATTTACCCAAGGGATACAGGAGTACTGATGCATAGGGGCACTTGTACCCCAATGTTTATAGCAGCACTCTCTACAATAGCCAAATTATGGAAAGAGCCTAAATGTCCATCAACTGATGAATGGATAAAAAAATTGTGGTTTATATACACAATGGAGTACTACGTGGCAATGAGAAAGAATGAAATATGGCCCTTTGTAGCAACATGGATGGAACTGGAGAGTGTGATGCTAAGTGAAATAAGCCATACAGAGAAAGCCAGATACCATATGGTTTCACTCTTATGTGGATCCTGAGAAACTTAACAGAATCCCATGGGGGAGGGGAAGGAAAAAAAAAAAAAAGAGGTTAGAGTGGAAGAGAGCCAAAGCATAAGAGACTCTTCAAAACTGAGAACAAACTGAGGGTTGATGGGGGGTGGGAGGGAGGGCAGGGTGGGTGATGGGTATTGAGGAGGGCACCTTTTGGGATGAGCACTGGGTGTTGTATGGAAACCAATTTGACAATAAACTTCATATACTGTAAAAAAAAAGACAAGTATGTTTAATAATTTTAAACACATGTAATACTTAATTTCTTTGAGCACTATTTCTTTAATATTATTAATTTAACCTTGTATTATATACTAAGTTTCTTATCACACAATTATTCCTCAAAATAGTATTTTTAGGGGCGCCTGGGTGGCTGAGTCGGTTAAGTATCCGACTTTAGCTCAGGTCATGATCTAATGGTTCGTGGGTTCGAGCCCTGCGTCGGGCTCTATGCTGACAGATCAGAGCCTGGAGCCTGCTTCAGATTCTGTGTCTCCCTCTCTATCTGCCCCTCCTGCACTCACACTCTGTCTCTCTCTCTCTCTCAAAAATAAATAAACATTTTAAAAAATTAATAAAAAATATAATTTTAAAAATTAATTCCAATTTTTATTTTGTAATTACAGTTAACAAAGTTATTTTTATTAATGATATTAATAGCATCAATAAAAGCTAAACTTATTGGGCATTTTTTATGTGCCAGGAACTGCATCAAGCACTTTATCCACATTTTCTACTTAATTCTTATAGAAATCCAATTTTTTCAGTGAAATTCATAGAGGCTAAATAACTCTTGTATAGTCCTAGAATTAGTAAGTGGTAGAGCTAGGATTCATTTGCTGGTCTCTCTGATCCCAGAGCCTGTGGTCTTTTAAAAATTTTTTTCTTTATAATGTTTTTTATTTTTGAGATAGAAAGAGCATTAGCAAGGAGGGGCAGAAAGAGAGGGAAGCACAGACACCAAAGCAGGCTCTGGGCTCTGAGCTGTCAGCATACAGCCTGACATGGGGCTGAAACCTGCCAATTCCAAGATTATGACCTGAGCTGAAGTCAGACAATTAACTGACTGAGCCACCCAGGCGCCTCCCAGAGCCTGTGCTCTTAATTATTATACCCTAGCTCTATTTAATTGGTTTCAAGTTCACCATTGTCCATTTTATACTATCCTTGAGTCCTTGATGTTGATTCATTTCAGTCACCTGGATATTAAGGATTAATTGATTCATTGTCTCAGGAGGAAGATATGAATGGCTTATTTTCAGAAGACTTTCATATCTTAATATGTCTTTATAATATCTTTCTATCTGAATTACATCTTATTTAACAGTCCAGTTCTTTGGGGACTGTCAATAGGTAGGTGTGTGGAATGCAGGCCAGCAATGTGCCTCTCAAGCCATCCAGTCCCACTGGTAAGAATTCCACTTGCTCTTTGATGTATGCTCTTAACTACTCCATAATTTAGAATGTGATTGCCAATTTTAAACTTGTTGGTATGTTTATGGGTATTTTATTTGGAAGTTCTTAGGAAGCATATCAAGCATGTTTGGTCTCCTGCCATGTTAAGTAAGGAGCCAGCATGGATCTTGTAAATATTTTTTTCTACTTATGGCATTAGTCATCTCTCCCAATTTTGTGTCTTCAACAAATGTGATGTTTCCTTTTTTCAGTTTCAATGATACACATGTTGACTGGGTCTGGGCACCATGGCATTGAACTGGAGGCCGCTCTCCAAACTGGCATCAATCTGTTAAACCACATTCTTTGATCAGAGTTGGTCAATCAATCACAACTTATTTTCCACATTTTTTTTCCATGAAGAAATTATGATAGATGTTCCAAATGCCTTATTGAAATCAACACTATCTTAGGTATCCTTTTGATCCAAGCCTAGTAATCCCCCAACTAAGAAAACCTAGTTAATTCAGTGTGTTCCTAAAATTACTGATTTCTTTCTAAGGCACACATATGCTATCTTTTAGGGAATCTATTCTAAGAGTCTGCCATGGAGTAACATCAAGTTTACTCTTCTAGAGCCTCTGGACTTTAGAAAATCAAAATGTTTGCCTTCTTTGGCCCCTATACACATTCCATAATTTCACTGAGCATACTGTCAAAAACTAAGAAAATATCAGGCGGTTCTTCCACTATTAGGATAAAATTGGTAAAGGCAGACTTTAACCCTTTAATTCAGGGAGATATTGTAAATGCATTTGTTCAATTCCTCTGTAACTGTATTTGTTGTAGTGCCTCTAGCCTGAAGGCCAGTCTCACTTCCTATTCTCCTTGCCTCCTACAGAAGCCCACATGGGGTCTCAGCATCCTCCACAAATTGCATTTTCCCTTTTGTATTAATATTTCTGATCAATTTTCTTTATTCTTATATATATTCACCTACAGACCTTCAGAATCACAATGATTACAGAAGAAAATGAGCTACAAGGAGGGGCGACAGCCTTCACTCTGATCTCCCTTCTCGTTGAGGTTGAGAACTCATACCAGAAACAGGGATTCTGGGGCTGGGGTTCAGACAGCTGACTGATGGGTTAGGGCTGCCCTTGAAGAAGACACAGAACTCATCCACATTGAGATGAGGAAGATGAGGACTCTCAGGTTGAAAGAGAACTCCCAGGCTATCCTCCTCAGCCTTCCACATACACATCATGTCTATTCTTTCACAGAGGGAAGGAAGGAAGGAAGGAAGGAAGGAAGGAAGGAAGGAAGGAAAGAAGGGAGGAAGGGAGGAAGGAAGGAAGGAAGGGAGGGAGGGAGGAAGGGAGGAAGGGAGGGAGGAAGGGAGGAAGGAAGGGGGGAAGGGAGGAAGGAAGGGGGGAAGGGAGGAAGACAATTCTGGAAAGGAGATGGGGAGGGTAGAGTGAGGACCCTAATGTGGGACATATGGAGGGCACTCTGAAAGTACCTGTCCATTGAGCACCCCAGCAGTCTGAGAAAGACCTCACCGAGAAGGGATGAGAAGGAGCCAGATAATACACATTTATTCTGACAGCCCTAACTGGTTTTGTTAGTACAGGTTACTAAGTTATTTGGAATGGACTATGGTATTAGTTGAGACAGGTCAAAATAATGTGGGATTTATAAAAACAGAAATATAAAAATGACAAAGGCGGGGAAAGGATAATTCTGTGTTTTATAAGATATTCCCAGTGTATTATCAGATCACCTAAGGTTTCTAGAACTGGAAACCCTCCAAGGCAGCTTGTCTCCTGATCCTCACAGGTAACTCCTGGGGATAGACAATGCTATCAGTTAGATAATGGGCAGGCAAGACAAGGGGCAAGAAGAATCAGAGGTGGCTCCTAGGCCGAGGGTCATAACCCCTTGAGAGCTGAAATATGAATATATGGGATTTCAAGATTTCGCTCCTAATAGAAAGAGACAGTTCATCTAAAATGCCTGACACCTACTCGCCCCTGGGCCATCATCACATATGACTAACAGCATGTTACAGCTACTGGGAAGGTTTTGATGAAGAAAATTTTTATGAAGAAGTTTCCTTAGGGTGAGAAACCGTCTCTTATCATCCAGTTCCTACCTGGGGAGGAGAAAGTCTCCCCTGTGTCTGCCTGGCGAAGCTGCCCTAGCCCCTGGGCTCAGAGCCTGGGCCAGGTGATGTGTTTACCTCTGAGCCAAGCCATCCCTCATCCTCCTCGCTCTTTCCCTTTCTGCTTCATTACACAGTCTGCAGTCACAGGAGACTGAGAAGGACCACAAGCCTGACACAGCTCTCACAGGGAAAAAAAGTTCTTAACCTGTAAAACTCTGCTTTCTCAATAACAGTACTGAGCACCTACTATATATTTCACATAAAAAGAATTCTAAAACCTGGTCTCTACCTTTAAGAAGATCATAGTCCAGCTGGAAATGATGGGTGCATATACATGCACACACACGCACAAGCACACCTGCACATGAACACAGATGCACACACCTAGTAAGAGAATATGTTAAGCCCTAACTTTGTGGTCTTTGCTGAGACAAACTCAGTAAAAATCAAGGAATGGCTGCAATAGTTTAGACATGGAAGAGAAAGGATGTCAATGGGCCATAAAAATAGGCAGGATTCAGAGGAGTAAAGGAGAGGGAAGAGTATCCCAAGTAGCAAGTCCAAGTGAGCAAAGACCAAAGGCCTTACTGCAAGAGAGCACTCTTCAATCTCTGATGTGTACACTAAGATCACCTAAGCGTGCATCGTGGCATGCAGACATGCACATACTTTACGACTGGGCCCCCGGCTATGACACCAAGATTCTCCCCCGAGCCTACGAGTGAGAGCAGGGGTATACTGTATTTATCTATACACCTCCAGAACATGGCACAGTGTCTGTGGCCAGATGGATACACACGCGTACACATACACATAGCTGCTACTTTTAACCATCTACGATGTGCTAGGTACTAAATGGGATACCTTATAAATATGGTATCTAATACCTATGAATAGCCTGTGAGGTAGAGATTATTATTCTTTTTTCTTTCTTAATTTTTTAACATTTATTTATTTTTGAAAGACAGAGAGAGACAGGGCGTGAGTGGGGGAGAGGCAGAGAGAGAGGGAGACACAGAATCCGAAGCAGGCTCCAGGCTCTGAGCTGTCCGCACAGAGCCTGACGGGGGCTTGAACTCACGAACTGTGAGATCATGACCTGAGCTGAAGCCGGACGCTTAACCGACGGAGCCACCCAGGTGCCCCGAGATTGTTATTCTAATTCGCAAATGAGGAAATTGAAAATCAAGAGGATAACATGCTCAAGGTCATGATTAATCAGAGGCAGACCTGCATGTCACAACCAGTCTGACTTTAGAAGCTGTGCCCTTTCCTATGTCTTTTCCAGCTGCATAAATGAAACAAAAAATAAGAGTGGCTTTATTTTTCTCTCAAGTCTCTGTCTAAAGGGAGATGGGCTGGGATGGCAGCTTCATGGTCATTGAGACTATGCTTTGCCATCAGCAATGCTTCGCTTCCATTGTACAGTCAACATGGCTGCTGGAATTCCAGCCATTACAACTGCATTCCAGGAAACAGGAAGGAGAAAAGAAAGAAGAAAAAGGGCTCATCCCTCTCCCTTAAAGGAGGTTTTATTAAGTTACCACATACAGTACTTTAGTTTATATCTCTCATTGGCCAGAAATTGCCACCAAGCCTTACAGGAGACTGGAAAACACAGTCTTTTCAGTCTAGGTTGCAATGTGCCAGGTGAAAATCAAGGTTCAGTTCCTAAGGAGGAAACCTGGACTAAATTCTGTGGTAGAAAACTAGTAATTTGTCTTATACCAAAATTTCATTATTTTTTTTTTCAAGTACCAGGATGTGGCTAGTCTCCAACACCTCAGAAGCAAAGTTAATAATTGCCATTGGAGCTTCTTATTAGTCTTCTTCTTTTTTTTAAATACCACTGCAGTCTAGAACTCAGCAGGAATAAAACAAATAAGGCCATGAAATAATGATCCTTCCCCACAACATTCCTTTACTTCCTATGAACAGTACTCTTTGATTACAGGCGCCACATTTAAAACACAAAAATCTGTTCCAAAGCCAAAGAACAGGATCTGTAGTTTGGTAATCTGCCTTCAAGTGAAAGAAACATATGCCCACGGTCACATGTGGTGAGCAGCAGCCTCACACAAGCTAACTGGGGACAGGCATATTGGTATATTCTTCCTTATCCATCTTAGCTCCCCAAGGCAAATAATGTAAAAGGGAAAAAAATCACCACATTTGAACCACTGCACTCTGAATATTGCACTGAACCCAGGATTATACATTCTTCAAGAATTCCTTATGAAATCCAACTCCTCAAATGGCCAGTGCAGACAGAAAGGACAGACTTTGGAGACCATCTATAGCCTTCTCCATTTCCAGAGGAGGACACCTGACCAGAGGAGGAAAGATGACCTGCTTTCCAGCAGGAGGGGTCGTCTCTTGGCTCCCAGCCCATTTGCACGCCAGCCACCTGATGCAGTGGTGGGGTTTTTCTGGGACTCCTTGGTCCTGGCTAACTCTACAAAGCTACTGCCTAGACTCCAGTCACTGTCAGCAAAGTCAGGAACAAAAAGGTGGGATGAGCATTTCTTCTAGCAGCTTCGTGCCCATGCCTGAGAAGAGGCACCAGGCTCCTGAGGCCCCACAGAGGGCCCACTGCAAGGGAGCCAGTAGGGACACTGGGCGGAGCTACAAGGGCATCTGTGGTCTGGGTTCTGGAAAGGCTTATGGGTGGTGAAAGACCATGCTGGATGCTGAAGGGGACAAGAGGAATTTGAGGAGGTATTTTCTCTTTTTCCATATACTAGCCTCTTGGTTCTCAATGAATCTCTTAAGATTCCTCTGGAAGAATTTATTAAAAACAGACTCTGGACTTTCCCATCCAGAAATTCTGAACCAGGAGATGTAGGTGGGGCCCAGAAAACTGCATTCTGAACATGTGTGGAGAGATGCCAATGCTGCCATCCAGGTGCTGATCACAGCACGAGTGACCGGGAGCCTCTGGGCTAGATGCTCCACCACCTGCACCACCAGTGCCTGGCTCATAGGGGAAGACACCAGGTAGGGAGACCCATGACCCACCCTCTCTCTGTGTTCACCACACTCTGGCCAGCAGTTCCTCCAGCAGCTCCATGCTCCCCTCCCCTTCCTCCCTCTTTAAATGTCTTGCCTTCTCTGGTGGTGATGGGGAGTCAGCTAATCGCCAGCCTCCATATCCTAACACTCCACAAACTTGAATCCTGCTACTAGGTCACTTGTCAGCCTGCTCTTCTCCCAGTCAAGTCAGGCCCTGCCTCTCACCCCTCTGCTGTGGTCCCACTTCCCAGCCCATCAATCATTTCCACGCTCTCCTCTAAATGCTCTCCAAGTGCCCTCCGGTCCTCTTGAGCTGTCTTTGTTCCCAGTTCTTCCCAAACAGTTTGTGTCTTGTGAGATTAAAAAAAAAAAAAAAATCCCTGCTCCAAAAGAACTCGAAGGCTATTTTGACAGGATTAATTTAAGAAACCTCCCTGTAGCATCCCAGCACTCCGGAAAGAGGCAGGTTGCATAAGAAAGTCTAAGGAAGGGACTACAAGGAAGACTCCATTATCTCCATGGCAACACACCCCAAAAGTTTTCTGGGTGCTTGCTAAAGAGACAAGGTGAGTCTACAGGACTGATGGCTTACTTGATGGCCCACCCAAACATCGGGAAGGACTGCTTAGCTTTGCTGTTGATCTTGGTGATGGAACTCGGCAGGCTGGGACTCAGCAATGGAGAAGTGGCAGAAAACAGAATAGAATGTGGGAGCCAGAGTCAAGGGAAGGGGTGGGTCATCAGCAGCCCTGGTGACAGCCACTCATCATAGCATAAATTCACTTTGGAGAAGGTTTTTAAAGGACGCAAAACTTTCTCAAGTCAATGATATGAGAGATCAGCCAGCCAGGAGGAAGGAGGAAGAAGCTAGACAGAGAGTAGGATGCAAAGGAAAATAGCAGGGGGTAAGAGAGATAGCAGAAGGGCAGGGAAATTGAGAAAAAAATCTGCCTCTGCAGCCCCAAGGGGCCTAGAACAATTATCCCACTTTCCCAGCAAGGAAAGAGATGGTGGAACTTTGCTGAGGAAGTTAGAAAGTGGGTATCGAGTTCTAAATATTTCCTGAGAGGTGATCTCACAGAACAGCCAAGCAGGTGAGCGTACTGTTCTCCCACTCACAGACCACCCACCTCTTTGTGGTTAACCTGGATTGTGCAGCTTCTAGAAAGCCAAGTGTATTTAGTAGCTCATAATTTAGCACTTCTCTCTTCTTAAATCCTTTCTTATATGCTATTTTGGTCTTCCCAATGAAATTGGCATTTATCAGTTGTAAATTCCTAAGGCTATGGGCACTGAATCTTGAGACCACAGTTAATTCCTAGTACTGCTACTTATTAGGTGTCTCTCTGAGGAAGTGTGTAGATCTTAGCCTCAATGTCTTGGCCAATAAATGGAAAGAGCAGTAACGAGATTTCAAAGAGATGATGTAAGTGGAATATGAATGCCTATATCTCTTTCTGTACTGGGTATACTGAAGATGAGAACGAGACAGAAAGAGAGAGAATGGGAAGAGTACCCCTTCCCCTGAGCCAGCATGGATGAACAGATGGGTAGGATGGAGCTTACCTCTTCTAAAGAATGGCAGCTCATTCCTTCTCCATCCCATGATGATGCCAGGCATGCTCTGTGAAGCACCTGTCTGGGGCCCCTCCACTGCTGAGGAGGTAAGCCATCACCTGCAACCTCTCCTCATATGGTGTGAATATGCAGCCTACGGACAACTCAGATGTGACTATGACAAATTACCGAGGGCAAATGTGTTATGTTTTGTTGTTTTCTTTTTTTAGGGGGAAAAGAAAAGCACACTGAGGCCTTTCTTCTCCTTTTGGTTCAATCCCAAATTATGGCCCAAGAACTAATTTTGTTTGTTAGCCTCTTTGTTCACTAATTAGTAATTACGAACAGCTGGAGAGGGGATTACTCACCTTGAGAAGAGGGAAGCGCTCAAGAGAGATGTCACTTAGGGAGAAAAGAAGAACCTTTCCAGATACAGATGAACCAAACTAAAAATGCCCCAAATTAGATACATCTTTAAGAAGGCCAAGAAAAGAAAACGAGCTTTATTTGCCTCCCGTATGGCCAACATGCCGCCCCCTGGTTTCTGGGTAGTTCCACTCTCTAGTATCTACTTTCATCAGGAAACAGAAATACCAGCTGCCTCAAAGCAAGGTAATTCTCTTGTAATTTTAGGTCTGCTTGAAACCAGGGAGTATAGATGGGGAACAGCAGGTTATTCTGGATGGAACAGCAAATCTAATCTTGAATAAAAGGAAAGCTCCAATTCTAATCTTGTCCCACTTTGGTTCTAGTCAGTGAGTAAAAGCCCAGAGATCACTGTGTATATTCCAAAGATGGCTTAAAAACACCCAGGAAAAACAGTCTTATGTCTTTAAGAGCCCATGAAGACGATGGAAAGATGGGTAGACACTACATTTTTTGAGAAGTGGAGGGAAGGATGAAGCAGTGTTCTGGAGTGGATGAGGCATGGACTCTGAGTTTGGAATCAGGCTCTACCGCATTCTAGCTGTGTGACCCTGGGCAAGCCATGCCATTTCTCTGGGCCTCAGTGGCCTCATCTGGAATGGGAACACTGATAAAGGTAAATGAAGCGAGGCACACAGAATGCTCAGTATATTTGGGTTAGGCACCAGGATGACCAAGCCCAGCCCCTGCCTCAAAGCAGGTAAGAATTTATTATTCCCATTTACAAATGAGGGAAGTAGGCCCACAGGTCAAGGTCAGACTGTCAGTACTGGTGTAGAAGAGATATGAACATCTTTGTGGGCTACAATGCAAGAATGCTGCTCTGCCCTTCACTGCACCGCCTCTAGGCCAGTGGGCTGGCCTGTCCTGCACTTCTCCAACACCTACTATGAAAGAGAGTTGGGGGCAGTGGTAGCTCTTAGCTTCATCTGTTTTTGGGTGATGAGAAGGTCATACTCCTTGTGTCCCTAAGACGCATGATAGGAGCCAAAGCCTTTACAATGTTCACGTTTGTCCCTAAGCCCCTGAGTTCAACTTCTCAGGGGCCTGGGCTCACCTACTAGTGTGGGCTTAAAGAGGACCTTCTTCACTCCCTGATCGTGAAGCAAAGGAAAGATTGTACTACCACACAGGGTAATTGGTGCATTTGACTAATTATTGGTGGGTAGCTTAGGTTCAATTCAGTTTGATTCAATTTAGCTAAGTAAGTTCAGTTCAACGCATAATGGAGTGACCAACTAAATTGAAAGGATCACCATGGTTCCAGATGGGTGGGGGCAGGGAGGAGTGGGCTGGAACATGATACAAGCAGCAGTGTCCTGCCCTCAAGAAGTTCACAGGTAGGAGCTGGACAGACATAGAGACACACAGGCTGGCACTGCTAATATGTTGAGCCAGTAACTCTTTGCTGTGGGGCCTGTCCTGTGTATCGTAGGATGTTCAGCAGCATCCCTCATCTCTACCCACTAGATGCCAGTAGGACTCATCTCTAGCTTTGACAGCCAACAGTGTCTCTAGACATTGTTCAACGTCCCCTGGAGGGCAAATTGCCCATTGTGAACATTGGTGTAATATCAGGTTAAATACCATCGGTTCTGTAAAAGAGGCACAAACCAAGTGTTATATGGCCAAAGGAGCAGGTGGTCATTGTAACCAGGGGAGACTTCATCAACAAAGTGACATTTGGGCTGGGCCTAAGAGAGTGAGTAGGGTTTTGACAAGTACCATTTCTATCTCAATAAGGGAAAAATAGAGCAGCAGTAAATTCTAGTACCCAGAATCAAGGGACTTGGCAGACTACATAACCTGCAGACTACAGAGAGCTTCTAACAACATTTTGCAACTAGTGTGGCACCCACTGATCAGAATGGGCCTGGGAACAGGGTGGGAGCAGACTCCCGCACCAGCATTGACTCTGAGTTGCTGAAATGTGGGATGGTGAGAAGGCCCTAGAAGGGGCACAGGGCATTGGAGGGGGCTCAGAGCAGCTTAAGTTTTTCATTACTTTAACAACTGCCATGGCCATGCCTTAACAGAAGAATGACAGCCTGCTTTCTCCCCTCTGGAAAAGAACATATCCCAAAGTAAAATCCACTCTTGGTCTTAAATGAAGGCTTAAAAGAGGTTTGGCCTGACAATGGCCAAAAAAACCCCAAAAAGACAACAACAAAAACCCTTTCCAATTAAATACTGTAAATATTGTTGGGGGGGTAAAGGAAACAAAATTAGTTTTGCTGCTGTAGGTTTAATATCCACTTTATACAATATTATAGCTCCCCACCAGTCCTCCCCAGGCACCCCCCTAAAACCCTAGCATTTGGTTTCATTTCTTTAGGGTTCTTTAGCTTGTCTACTATGCAAACCTGGGTTATGTAGAGTCGCTCACCAAAACAGAGGCTAAGGCTGGAGGAAACCCACCAGCTCAGAAAAGAATATTTGGGTTGAAACCAAAAGGGAGACAGTAGACCAGGAAAATGAGAATGAACCAGAATAAACCAGAAATCAAGGCCAGTCTTGTCAGGTCTGAAGAAAGCACAAGCGCATGTCAGGAGCAGCAGAGATTCAGCATTTTCTTGCCATGCTCAGAAAAATTAAATTTTAACCCATCCTTTGGGAGGGAGTGCCTTGGCTCTTCCTGCCAGGCAGGGGGGAGGAGTGGATCCCATTTCTAGTCTTTTCCACAGTTCAGGCTGTTGTACCAGTAGAGGACCATCCTGGTGGCTTGACCAGAACATACACTTCTCACAACCTCAAACTCAGCCAGGGAGACACTTTCCCCCTCTTATTCCCTGGTTCTCAAAGATGGGATTCAGTTCAGCTGCTGACTAGATTCTCAGTCTCTTTTAAAAACAACCTCCCATCCTACCAGCGTTTCAGTAATGACTGCACATCGTGCCAGTGTTCCTGCTAGCCGTTTTGCTTGCTTTTCTAAAGAAAGACTTGGCTTATCAAAACTCCAAGCAGGTGGCTGAAGAATGACCCAGAGACACTGGAAGAAACACAAAGCTGTTTGCTTGGCCTTGTGCTCTCCGTTTCCTGCTCTGCACTGGCTTCTGCGACAGGCGCCGGCAAGGGGAGCAGGGATCTGAAGGCTGCAGTCCTGAGGGGGACGTGGTGGGGGAGGGGACGGCTGGCAGCTTGACTGTGCAGAGCTGATATGGAAGGTGGGGCGTGCACCAGTTTAGGAGTTTCTGGAAGACAAATTCCATCCATTCCTTCCTAGCAATGCCCCCCAGTTGCATTTTGGAAGCAGACCCCAATTCTATCACTTTTACGTGGCTCCTGGGCCATAGCAAGAGCTGCCTGATGGGAGTCTGTCTCCAGATTCTCTCTCCTCTAATCCTGTGAACACAAATGCCAGATTAGTCACCCGAAGACGCAACTAGCACTGTTTTATATCACCTCTCCCTCCATACACAAAAGACCCTGCTGCCTACAGTGCGACATTGAGATGCCTAACCAGCATTCTGGAGCCACAAGGTGTGGTTCCCCCACCATTCTGGCCTTGTTCGCCCAGCTTCTCTCCACACAGCTCTGCTTCAGCCACGCGGATCTAATCATAATCCCCAAGATAGGTCTCATCCATCCCCAGTCCCATGCCTGCACTGCAGCGCCCACCCCTGGCATCATTCCCTTCAAATCCTGTCCACAGCTGAGGCACAGTTCACACTCCACTTCCTTCAGGTAGCCCTCCAGACCAGAGTGCGTTCCCTGGCCTGCAGCACCACTGGGTGGCATGTGGCACATCCACGGCCAGGTGGTCCATGGGCCACTTTGGGCTTTGACTTGCCCCACAGTCCTGTCCCTCTTCACCTCCTACCATAGTAACCCTGTTCAGGTGAGTGCCAGGCCTCCTGGGGACTGGAGAGGGTGCTCAATCCAGGAAAGTAGTCCAGGCAACACTGAAGCATTCCTGCAGGGGACAGGTGGGGAGTATAAGGGCAGAGCCAAGGAGATGCAGGTCCCCTACCACAAGGCACCACGGCTTCAGAATTTCCTGAAACCAAGGGAGCCCATTCCCTAGGCTGAATCAGGCCTGAGGAGACTCATTGGCTGGGCTGGATACAGTCCACTATCTCTCCCTCTAAAGATCCCATCCATATGCCAGGATTCTGCTTGATGCCCCCTTCTCTAAGACAACACCTTTCAACATCCTGGCCAGAGTAATCTGGTCCTCCTCTAAACTCACACTCATCTCCCTTGCCCTGATGCAGGTTTGACAGGTGACCTCCCAGTAGCACCCAGCACGCTGCCTTCCACACAGTAGGAGCTCCACCCTTTCCTCCAGAAAAACCATCCGTCAGTCCCTTATGTGTACACTCGCGAGTTGAAAGTCATTTGTTTTGCAGTCTTTTTTTTAATGTTTGTTTATTTTTGAGAGAGCGCAAGCGGGGGAGGGGCAGAGAGAGGGAACAGAGGATATGAAGCAGGCTTTGTGCTGACAGCAGCGAGCTCCATGTGGGGCCTGAACTCATGAACCGCAAGATCATGACCTGAGCTGAAGTCAGATGCTCAGGTGCCCCTGTCTTGCAGACTTTCACCACTGCTCTGAGAAAGTCAGTGTGAACATCACTATCCAATTTAACAGACCGGCAACACTGAGGTTCAGAGTGTTGAAGTGGCCTTTCAGAGCCCATATCACAACCAAGAGGCAGGTCAGGGATAGTCCTAAACTAGTTTTCTGTCCCAAATAGTCAAACACAGGACATATTTCTCCCAACAAATATTCTGGTGCTTGTTCAGTGGTCCTTGGGTGTAACATGCATCCCCTTCCAGGATGGGGAATGAGGCAGCTACTGGCAAAGGTGGTGAAAATAGCAGTAAGACAGGGAGTTCACCTGGCATGTCTTGTGAAGGTCTTCAATCCCTACTACTTTGTACCAAATCTTCCTGCAACCCACACACATCAAATGCAGGCAGCTTGTTTTTTATGATTGATGAAGACTTTTTTTTTAACATAAGAATTTAATTACAGGGGAACTGTATTCCCAGAGGGGCTGTCAATTGAGGACTCACCATATAGACCTTCTGACAACCTCAGGCAGCCTAGGAGGCCTCATTAGGCAAGCAGAGGAGGGGGAGAAGAGGACAGAGCCACCTGGGGTAGCGTCTTCAGCAGGGTCTCTTGCCAAAGGCCCACAGCGTAGGTTCTGAGACATGAGGTGAGCATCTAATCTGACAGTGCCCCACACTGCCTGTCTTCTCACCAAGCTGCTGCAGAGCAGACTAGAAGCACAGGAAAGGAATGTTGTGGCTCTGGAGACACAGGAAATTGTGCTGCATTTGGGGTGGAAGCTAGGCATTTTGACCAACATGTTTCTGAGTCAGGCCACATTGAGCATGGCAGGCTACTCAGGCTTGCTGTACTGGGTAGACAGAAACCTGGTAAGACAGGAGTCCTATTTCTTTCCTCAGGCTCTTCTGGAGACTTGGGACTGTCTCTTTCTTGCTCAAATTTCCTTGTTGGATCATTTCTAGGCCCAAGGTGTGGGGAAGAGGTGGTAGGTGTGGATTTGGGCATAGGGGTGGGGAAATGGACACTCCAGGGGAACACAGAACTACAAATCCTACAGCAAGGAAACATGTTGCCTTGCAACCAAGCCGAGACAGAATTGCTCATGGTGATTTCCAGTCTGCAGCATTGGAGACACCAAATCAAGTAAGATGACCACTGTAGAAAAATTCTTGAGGAAAGATAAATGGGAAAGGAGACTTAAAATCAAGCAGTCCCTCCATGACTGGCCTCTCAACCTCACATTCACTGAATCCTTGCACAAGTCATCACTCACCAGGCCACATTAGCCACCCTGAGGACAGGAGGGACAGAGAAGGCAGGGACAGGGCCCAGGGAGTGAGCAGCTCACCTATCACACCTCCAACTCCTGATGGGACAACTGAGGAAACCAAACTGCCTCTGGGTCAGGAGATGGCTGTGAGAACCCCTGGCTTGTTTACTCTGGGCCCCCCAGACACAGCACTTCAGCAGAGGCAAGATCGAGGAAGGTGATTTCTTTTCAGCTGACAGCCGTCAGAGGCAGAATTAGAGCAGTGACTCTCAACCAGGGGCGATTTTGTTCCCCTTACTCCTGGGGATATTTGGCAGTATCTGGAGATGACTCTGGTTGTCACGACTGGGGAGGCAGACTGCTACTGGCATCTAGTAGGTAGAGCCCAGAATGTTGCTAAACATCTTCTGGTATACAGGATAGTTCCTCAC
The DNA here is from genome assembly GCF_023721935.1 of Panthera uncia. NCBI lineage: Eukaryota > Metazoa > Chordata > Mammalia > Carnivora > Felidae > Panthera > Panthera uncia. The sequence goes on from NC_064809.1 coordinate 34,615,247, forward strand.
GACAAAGAATTCTCTGTCCCAAAATGTCAGTAGGGCCAACACTGAAAACCCAGAGTTAGCATGTTTGATAGTTCCTTCAGTAGCTGCCTTCAGAAAGGCCTGAGGGAGCAGACCAGAGGGCCTGCAGGAGCCACTGTGAGGAGGCAGCCTTTGGCTTGAGGTTATGAACAAGGGCATTCCAACAATTCGATGGGTATTTGAAGGAGCTTCTTTCCATCATCCTTGCATGATCTGACAGGTCCTGCCAGGAAGACCACAGGGGGATGCCTGAGTTGGGTGACAGAATTAACTGGGTGACCTCCACGGTCCTTTCCAACTCAAGAGACTCTAGTGTCCAATGATTAAAAGGAAACGGGGCCAGGTGAAGGAAGCTGACTGGGGCAGGTGATGGGGGCAGAGCTCGGCTCTCATTCAGTGGAGAAGGGCTGGAGAAAGGGGGTACTTATCATTCAGACCAACAACAACTGAGCCTTCAGGGAAAGAATGTTGTCCATTCAACAACTGGCCACTTGGCGCAGGGCACTTCCTTTTCTATTTCCTGTCAATGGGTATATTGAGGCCCATTCTCCTTCCCCCTTTGATCTTTCTCTTTCTATTACTTAAAAAGCTGTATGGTATAGTGATTAAGGGCACAAACTCTAGAGTCACATTGCCAGGGTTCACATCCCACCTCTCTCACTGACTACTCAGGTGACTTTGGGCAAATTATAGGACCTCTCCAGTGCCTCAACTTCCTCATCCATGAAGTGGAGTAATGACAGTGTCTTACCACCTAGGTTTGCTCCGAAGTAAAGTGTCCAGCACAGCGGTTGGCATGTGATGACCATTCCACCAGTGTTGATTAGTATTAATATTGTCACAACCTAACCCTCTGGGGAAGGTCCAGTCCTGGGTTTTTCTCAGCTGTAGGTCCTTGACTTGATGGAGGGAGGTGGGGGTCTCTGGTCTTATTCTGGTGCAGTGAGAGAAGGCATATGCAGCAAGGAGGAATTTCATACCAGCCACCAAAACAAGGATGTTACATGGAAAGGGTCACCTCACCTCACTAGAGTTTTCCAGACAAGCCATTGAATGAACAAACATGATTCCCAAGGTGAACATCATAGCTAGAGACCCCAAAAGGAATCCCAAAACTTCTGTGAACCCTGGAGCTACTCCTTTTACCTTGCTCCATTTCTTTCTCTGATCTTCTCTGCAACCACTACATCTTTATATCCTGATTACCGGGAAATTAGTCTTCTTTCCTCTCCAAGACTAAGCAAATAACAAATCTGCAAATTCCTAGTCAGACCACAGTATTTCTGGAGCATCTACTATATCCAGAGCCCTTTCTGGAGGACACGATGTGCCAGGCCTTGTTCATACATAATCCTATCCCCACTCTATGGAGGAGGAAATGGAGGCTCAGGAGTTGAAATAGCTCAAATCTTTATAAAGCAGCAGAAAAGCAGAGCTGGGATGTAAAGCCAGACCTGTGTGAGGGCAGAGCTCTTCCCACTCACTCACAGAACCTTCCTCCTAAGTCCAGGAACCACACTGCATGCCCATGACCATGTACAGGGCTAACATCACAGTGAGGATGAGGGCAGGGTGAAGGTGGGGAAGGGCTTTCTTCCCTTGTGTGGTGGATCCCTTCTAGAGATGCCCCTGGCCTGGCAGAGTCAAGCATTTGCCCAAAAGCATTTACCCCACGAGAGCCCTTCCATTTTCCCCTTAACCTTAAAAAAAGATTATTCCAATTAAGACAGTACTGGAGAATCTCCCTGATACTCTGTTGTAATTTCATGACCAGCCTGCACTGTTTCCTTATCCCAAAGCTGCTAAGGCCACTTTCCAAACCAAGTCTCAGCTCTATAAGTTGCATTTGGGGGATATCTCAATCCTAAGAGTGATTTCATTTCCCACCCCAAACGTGGTTTTACAATCCATGGGAACATGCAATTAGAGCAAACCAAACCTGCAGCCTACAGCCTAGGCTGCTGCTGAAAGGTCGTATGACCTTGAGCAGGTCACCATCCTGTCTCCAGGTCTCAGTTTCCCCATCTATCAAGTGAGGGGACAGGATAAGAACCCACTGTCCTTTCTGGGGCTGTCATCCTTCAATTCAGCATGGGTCCAGAACAGCCATTGTTTTCACCATTCTGGGCTAACTGAACTTCCAACTATAATCCTCACATTAGCACCCATCTCTCAGAGGAAGTCCATTAGAGGGGCATTTAAGGATTGGGTGGGCTTCACAGGAGAGCTTTTCCTGCTGGTATCTGAATGCTGACATCACTGGCTCACATCCATCCATGTCCCCATCTTACATTTGGGAAGTCGGGAGAGGAGCAAGCTCAGGAATTATTTCCCACTGTCCCCTGGTTCCCGAGAAAGAAACCTTCCCCCTGAGACATTCCCAGCTCCTCCAGGGTGCCCCACGTTCTGCGTCCCTCTGGGAGAGATCTTAAAGTGTGGCAGGCAGACGGAAGTGCGAGTTTATATTCAGCATGCCAAACATTCTCGGGATGACTTCTAAACATAACCAGGCCTTAATATAGTGCCTCTTCCTGTGCCGACTAGTCGCCTGAAACCCTTGCCCACCCGACTTGTGAGCCCCGTTCCCTCACGGACACTATTTGTAATCCTCCACCAGGTGCTGCAGCTCAGTGAGAAGACACCATAAATGCCGACAGGAAAGGGGGCTCTGAGGTATGCCAGTCACCTCCACGTTTGGGTTGTCTAAGTGGCTGAGAAGCTGCATGACTCAGCGTGGGCTGGAAACCACGGGAAGTTTCCCCCAAGCTGGGTCTGATGGGTCTAGCTCCTTATGGCTGGGGCTGGGGGCTGTCCGCCCTTGCCCTAAGGAGGGAAGGGGGCCTGCAGCAGACCTGTAATCCATCTGGCAGAAGGTCCAGGAAGTCAGGACTGGCCCAGGACTCCCCTGTGCTGTCCAGGCCCCTCCCCACCTCAGGCACATCTGTCGGTAACAGTCCCACCGCTGGCAGCCAGCCCAGCCACCCTCCTACTTGCACTGCAGGCGAAGAGGGGCTCATCACAACCCAGAGTGGGTCTGTTGCACCACCGCCTCACTGCTCTTTCTAGGGCAAGCTTCTCTCCCTGAGACCTGACCAGAGTCCCTGGCTGGCACTGACTCTCTTGCTATGCTCCAAGGGCTGTTTGCAGTGGCTCCGTGAGAATAGCCCCAGGGTGGAACAGCCTCCTCTGCAGTGGTTATGAGGTATGAGACATCCCCCCTCCACACACACAGCCCCCCAAAGCAGAAGGCACCCCGGGAGGGTGGCAGCTGGGTCTGAGACCTGTTCCCAAGGTGGGAAGGGGCTGAGGGAACTTGGCCACCTGCAAAAGCTTCCCAGGGACATCAGTGGGCATGTCTGCCCCTGTGTCCACAGCTCAGGCTTGAGTGAGGCAGAGAGAGAACAGGCCTGAGTGGGGCACAGGGGTCTGGATTCCAGAAGACTAATCTATCCAGGAATTCCAAAGGCAGTCTATGAGCTCAGTCCTCATGGCTCCTGGGTTCCTATCTCTTGAGACTCTCTGACCCTTGGAACCACACTCCTGCTGGATGGGGCAGGGGAATCTCTATGCAACCAGCAAGTGGGCGTCAGGTCCAGAGCCTGCTACCGTTTTTGTTTTTTTTTTATTCTGAGTTGGCTGCACGCAGGACCTCTCTTGAAAGTTTTTACTAAACCCACAAGTAGATATGTAGAGCCTGGCTTCCTTCCTTCCTTCCTTCCTTCCTTCCTTCCTTCCTTCCTTCCTTCCCCCATCTACCTCCAGAATGTATATGGTTATGCAGCTGGCAGATGCCTCACAGAGTTGTCTTCAGAAGGAAATGAAATAATGGATTCTGTGAATGTGCCTAGCACACAGCACCCAGATGCTGGAGGAAGTACAAATGACAATGAAATGATCCAGAAGACAGGCAGCCATGGTGCTGGAAAATCTCAGTCCATTCCTCACCAGTATAGTGGGAAAAGTGTGGACTTTGGGGGAGGCAGAGAAGGGAGCACCCATCCCTTAATTTGGGAGCTAACTGCACATAAGGCAGGCTCATATACCCCTTGAGCTAGGACACAGAGCCAGGCACAGTCTCTGCCCTGGAAGAATTTATGAGACGAAGAATTTATGAGTGAAGAATTATGAGGCAGGAGACAGACTAAAATAGGGTATGTTATGATACGAAGGGCACCTCACTCATTGGAAGGGGGTCAGATGACCTGAGTCCTATAGAGTCTGTGGCACTAGCCAGAGTCAAAGGGCTACACAGGGGACTAGCATTCCGAAAAGAGAGGAGGCCTGGGCAAAAATCCACATGATTCAAATCATGGGGCACTCCCAAAAGGGCCCTTGAGGTGAACAAGAAACCAGATGATTGTCATATATACACTGCTTTGTGTATACTTATGTCTATACCTGTATATTCTTATCATGAAGTGGATACAAAAGCAAGGTTTATTAGAAATAAACGAAATGTTTACTTCTAAATATTACTTTGGAAGACCTTCCCATCACCCCCTGCTGAGACCTGACAAACCTGTGCTTTGTAAGATGAAGGGAATCATCCTCAAGGCTCAGAAGGTGCTCCCAACCCCGAAGCAGATTCTAAGATGTGAACAGGACATTCAGAGAAAGCCAGGAAGCACTGCACTGAGGCACAGCCATGCTGACACAGTGTCAACATCTATCTCTTCCTGGGGTCACAAATTTCAGTTATTTATTTTTTTAAATTTATTTTTGTAAAGTGTATTTATTTTATTTATGTTCTGAGAGAGACAGAGACAGTGCGAGCGGGGGAGGGGCAGAGAGAGAGAGAGAGAGGGGGAGAAGGAGGGAGAGGGAGACAGGGGGGAATCCCAAGCAGTCTCCATGCTGCAGGCACAGAGCCCTATGTGGGGCTGGAACTCATGAAACTGTGAGATCATGACCTGAGCAGAAACCAAGAGTTGGGCACTTAACCGACTGAGCTACCCAGGCGCCCCATGGGTCACAAATTTTAAAAATAGCAAGCCCATTGTCCCAAAGCACTGGAACAATGGAAACATTTCCTCTAGAATCTGGGGAGCATGAGTTTGTCCTATGCCTAGGGGAGGGGGTGGAGTACATCTGGACACACATTCACATGCAGACATGCACGTGCATGTAGCATGCACGTACACACACACACACACACACACACACACACACACACACACACTACAGCTCAGCCTTCCACCGATCTGCTGACAGACAAGCCACAACTATGACCTTACAGAGAGCAAGGTCTCAGGGAAGGTTTCCAAGAGCCTGGGAGGGTGGGCTCCCCAAGACCCCAAAGGGCCTGCAATGGTTCTGGATGGAAAACAGAGGCAGTCTGTGTATCAGAAAAGCTCCTTGGAGTCTGAGAACTACCACATGGCCCCAGTTTCTTCACAGGCTTAGCTTAGTCTCAGAGGTGGTTCATGGGGTTTCCTATTCTGGGCATGGCCTGAGGAGGTGGGTTGGTTTCTCCTTCCCCTCATCCAGGTCCCAGACATTGGAATTTGGCAGAGAAGAATGAAGATGTTTCCAATGCCTAAACATCATACCTTATTCCTTTTTAGTACCTCAGGGAGAGATCATACCATGATCCAACCTGTTCAGTCACTTCCATGCCACAGTTCTGAAATGAATGATTTCAGGTGGCCAGCCTAGACAAACCTCCAGAAAGAGTAGCAGGCAACTAGCATAAAGAGACAGAAATCACCTTGTAATTAAGAACACAGTCTTCAAAATTAAGCAGAAGTTTCAAATCCAGCTCTGCTTCTTTCCAGCTTTGAGATCTTAGGGATGTTACTTAATGGCTCTGTATCTCAGTTTTGACATCTGTGAAATGGCAATATTAAGAGAATCTAACTCCTACAGTTATTTGTGAAGGTTACCCAAGCTAATATATGTAATAAAGCACTTAAGATTTAAATGTTTAAACCATTAAAATACTTCAGAACTGGTTAGTTCATAGCTACTGCCCTAAGCACCCCCAAATCTCCCACCCCAGCTCTTCCTTGGGGCCCCAGGAACTTCCCATGATGCAGCTACCAAGAAGTTAACACCTGCTGGAAGGAGGAGAGAGGGCAGGGTCTGTGTATGAGGTGACACTTGTGCCCAGCACAGCTTCATAGTTTGTACGCACCCCTGCTTCATAGATTCCTACAAACTCTTTCTTTGCCTCTGTACACTCTGCAAGTACTTTTGACACCCACCCACCTCCATGGTACTCTCAGGGAGAACAGAGCCTTCAACCATTCCTGCAATCCACTGATGAGAAAGGCACCTGCTTGGTTTTCTCCTGGTTCTCAGCAGGCGATTCTTCTCCACAGTATTCAAACCCGGAGATACAGGGCTCAGGGCCACACAACTTGACTTTGTGTGATACTCAGCTTCACTTCTAGATGTTTGGGAAAAGCTGACTCAATGTCCACATTTCTATGAAGCTAAGGCAAAACCCCAAGCCTAGTCTCTTGGGGCCGCAGCACCAGCTTTTCAAAGTAAATAGGTCTCTTTTTTAAAAAAAATATTTTAATGTTTTATCTATTTCTGGGAGAGAGAGAGAGAGAGAGAGAGAGAGAGAGCGCAAGCAGGGAAAAGGCAGAGAGAGAAGGGGACAGAGGATCTGAAGCGGGCTCCGTACTAACAGCAGTGAGCCCAATGGGTCTCGAGCTCACAAACTGTGAGATCATGACCCAAGGCAGAGTCAGACGCTCAACTCACTGAGCCACCCAGGCACCCCAAAGTAAATATGTCTTAAAGAAACAGGAGTTCAATCTGTGTAGTCCCACACCACTGCGCACAACCTATCCTGCCTTGGTTTGTAATCCTTGTCTTAAGTGATGTCAGACAAGTAGAAAGTAAGACATTAGAGTTAGAAAACATGAGTTCGAATCTCAACTCTGCTGCTTATTAGCTATGGGGCAGAAGGCAAGTCTCTGGCACCCTCAGCTCCTTTCCATGTCCCCTCCAGGAGTATGGGTGCTGAAGGCAAAGTCAAAGATCTGCCATGAGGCCAGGCACCCAGTCGGCCCTCAAAAGCTCATTGGTGGGGGCCATCTGGGTGGCTCAGTCGGTTAAGCATCTGACTTTTGGTTTTGGCTCAGGTCATGAGTTCGTGTGTTTGAGCCCCCACATCAGGGTCTGCACTGACAGTGCAGAGGCTGCTGGGATTCTGTCTCTCTCCCCCTTTCTCTCTCTGCCCTCCCCCCTACTTGCACTGTCTCTGTCTCTCTCAAAATAAATAATCTTAAATTAAAAAAATAAAAACCATTGAGGGAGGAGGTTTAGACTGTGCATCTTCATATGTATCTGGTATATAACAAGCACATAAGAAAAATTAGTGGATTGGGGCACCTGGGTGGCTCAGTTGGTTAACCGTCCAACTTCAGCTCAGGTCATGATTTCACGGTCTGTGAGTTTGAGCCCTGCATCAGGTTCTGTGCTGACAGCTCAGAGCCTGGAACCTGCTTCAGATTCTGTGTCTCCCCTCTCTCTGCCCTTCCCCCCTCACACTCGGTCTCTCTGTCTCTGAAAAATGAACAAACCTTAAAAAATTAAAAAAAAATAAAGTTGCTCAAAAAAAATCAGTGGATATAAATTTTAAAAGGGAGTTGCTTGGTCCTTGGATCTGTAATGTAAACCACCATACAAAGAAAGGAGATAGAGAGAGGCTCAGACAAGGGCATGAGGCATGATCTTACTCCTGCGGGTGCAAAAGAAGCTTTACAAAGATGTGTGAATGGCTGCATGTGAAACACTTGCATACCCAGAAGAGGCAATCACAAAGAATGCCTTGTCTTTGCTACATCATCCCATTTAACAGGCTGGCAATTTTCAACTTACCCTGTAAACTTCCTTTACCTGGGATCTTCATAGGCAAATTCCCTAATAGCAGGTAGCAATCAGCCTTAAAAGCAGGGCTTGGGAGATCTCAAGATGCTATTGGGAAAAAATGATATCCCAGATTTCAAGAAATTCCAGACTGCCTGAAAGATGTCTTTAGCAACTTAATTCCATTTTCAAGGCAGTTGCTCCTTAAATTTACTGCCTGAGGGAACCAAAGATTTTCAAACAATCGTCAGATTGCCTTGAGAGTATAGGGAAGGTGACACCATTTTTTCTATTTCCAGTACAGGAACCAAACTGATCATTATATTAGGCAGGAAACAAAACACTGTTATGTTTGAAAAGTAATTTACTTTTACTCAAAGTAAACTGGCCCTTGTTTGGTCTGTGCATGTGTCTCCAGATGGCATCCTTTTCCGGTTTGCTATTCTCTTTTTCATACGAAAAAAATACGTATGCCCCTTCTCCAGCTACCTGCCAAACCACTTCCCTACTGCTGTGTAAATAGCATCTCAGGACCCATTGTTTCCAGGAAGCATTATCTAATTAACACTATAGATTTTGCAACCTACCAGTTTCTTTTCCCAGCCTTCATTCTCACTCAGGGCACTTCTGTCACTACTGAGCCCAGACCAAAGCCCAACTCTTAGGGCTGCAGATAAAACAAGGACACCTAGCTAGATCTGAATTTCAGCAAGAAAAAAAAAAAAAAAAAAAAAAAAAAAATCATTCTTTTTTTTAAGTATGTTCCAAATAATACATGGGAAATATGTACTAAAAAATGTTTATCTGAAATTCTAATTTAAGTGGGCATCTTATGTTTTTTTTTGTTACTGTTCTTTGTTTGCTTTGTTTTTTGCTAAATCTGGCAACCCTATCTGCTCTCCATCTTCCTTGTTTATACATCAGAGAAAAAGAAGAAAAAGGTCTGTCAACAGACAATAAAGAGAGGTCACAAAACCCATGCACTAAATCTCAAACATTCTCTTTGAAGCAAAGCCTCTTAAACATTTACCCAGTCATTTACACTCAGGTTTGCAGCAGGTTACCAACACTCTAAGACAAAGGTCAGGAGTTGCTAAAGGAGATGGACGCTGGCATAGAGCCCCAGGCTTAGGATCAGAAGACCAGGCTCTAGGTTCCACTGTCCCCTTTCCTATCCATGTGGTCTGTGATACGTTGCTTAACTCTTAAAAGTTTCAGGTATTTTTCCCCCTCTCCTAATCAGCAAAATTGGAGATGATTCCATTTACCTTGCAGAGTTTGATGTAAGGACTAAATAAAATAATGCATATGAAAACTCCTAATAAATAAATGTAAGATACTTGTTATCACAAAGAGACACACTGACAGAAAAATAAGGCTCCCGCTCCCACAGTCTCACTGCAAGGAAGGAAAGAAATTCTAAAAATCAAACATAAGAACCACAAAGACAACACTCTGAACTTCTTTAATACAGGCACAAAGAACTCTGCATTCCTCAATAAAACATTCATTACAGCACTGACGGTCAAAATGATAGCTTTGGGGTATCTTGAGTAAATGATTAAATATGTGATAAAATCTAAGATTAAATGATTAAAATATATTCAATATATTCTGTTTAAGAAAGCAGCAAACTGTTTCCTCCAGGCAAATCTACCTAGGCCCAGGGCTTCAATATTTGGCCCAGACCATCAAGAACCATGAGAGCTGCTTTAAAAAAAATGTATTGAGTACCTACTGTGTGCCAGGCACTGTGTTAGTCATATTCTCACTCATGAGATTGGAAAGAAACTCTACGTTTGAAGTAAGTGGCTATTATCCCACTAGTAAATATTTGTTGAATGAAAGGATTAGATGGATGAATCTCCGAGGTGGATTTACGAAGTGTTGAAAACATAAAAAGGACTCCGGATACACCTACAACTGGATTTACTTCTTTTAGAATAGGTGAGAGCGAAGGGCAGGGAAAAGGAAAGGCACCTTATGTGCATGAAGTGGAAACCCAGAACTCTGCTCCATCACTGGGGACACATAGCATGAGTTAAAGGGGATGTAATATAGTTGGAATTACAACTCAGCAATTACATTACATTATAAACTGGAGATTAGATTGCTTGATGGACCAAAGGGAAGACATTTCTAAAGATAACATTTAAGTGGCTAATATTTAACGAGTCATTCTTTTTTTATAATATTTGGAAATAATGTGTTCTGTTTTATTTTCCTAACAAATGGCTGGGCCTCATCATCATTCCCAGTGATCTAACCCATTAGGGCAGGTGGAGACCTGCCAGAGCAGCATGGAATTAACTCCTGGAGGGATACCTGTGAGAGTTACAGGCAACTACGAGCTGACTGGTGGGATTGGGGGTGTGCAGATGGGCTGAAATAAACCAATAGCAAGCTGCAGTGAAAAGGACATCACAGCCAGGACCAGTAAGGCTGACCCACTGAAATAAATTCCCTGTCAATCAAACACCCTATCAACCAGCTAGTCATGCCTGAATGTAGCCCCTCATGCAGGTGCACATGAGATGAGGAGGTTGTGGAGATTGGGGGAGTTGTCAAAGGAGATGACAGGTATGGGCCCATCCCCCGGAAATTCATTTTCTAAACTGGACAACAGTCACGAAGGAAGATAACAGAAGCACATGGACAATATCACAGAAGAGTAGGCCTGCACAGGAGAATGTCTCAGTGTGAGTACTAAGGCTGTGGCTATCTGCAAAAATGCCAAGCCAGCAAAAGCATCACCTCCCTGAGATAGGATTCCACAGCTACACTGAAATCAATGCTTAAACAGGCAAGATCTCACTCGTGCTGACTTGAAATCCTAAGGAAATTTGATCTAAAAGGATTCTTAGAGATCAGATAATTTAATCCTTCATTTGAACAGATGGCGGAGTGAAACGGCAAAAGAAAAACGATTATCGTGTGCCAAGCTCTTAACACGTTATTTAATCCTCACAACAATTGCATGAGGTAGACAGCATAATCACTGTGCACATCACTTGCCCAAAGTCACACAGCTAAGCATGTGGGCAGAGAAGTCAGGACTGTCCAACCAATGCGCAGGCGTGGTCCTTGTCGCTTCAGACCTGCACAGGTGAGGACAGGAAGGGCCTGTCTGGTGACAGGTATAGAACAGCAGACCTGGCCTAGGCCAGGGTCCTTAGCTGGGCCCAGTGCACCTCCTACTTCACGTCTACTTCAAACATGGTCTCAAAGGTGCCTACACTGTATTCCAATCAGAGTCCAAAGCTGGTTGGGAAACAAAGGCACTGGGACATGAATTAAACAGTTGGATCTTTACTAGGATCTCTTTTTTCAAGGAAATTTCAGATAGGGATGAAATCAATCCCATCTCACTACATTTCTAGAACCATTCAAATTTTTTTGTTGCATTACAATTTTGTCTCAACAAAAGGTAGAAATAAGGATGCCCTTGGCTTGGGTCTGGCCACGTTTTGCTAGGGATTTTACAGGTGGCTCCTCAGTTGTGTTTTAAAAGGATGAGGGTTGGTTCAGAAAACATTTTCCAATGTTATACCATGTTTAGTTGTTCTTTCTTTTCAGATTAGTAAAGATAATGCTCAAAGAACTGGGAACTATATACTCTGCTACTGAGAATCTAGATTTCAATAAGCTCTCTTAAGGGTCTTGGTAACATACAACAAGAGGCATAACATTTCACTTATAAATCCCCCTACTAGAATTCCTCATCAGGATAAAGCAAGTACAAAAAGAGATATATACTGATAAAGTTATTTCTTATATATATTATAAAGGTATATATAGAAGAATAAAGTTATTCTTCACAGTGCTGTTGATAATAGAGAACGCTCTCCAAACAGAGCACTGATTAAGTACATTATGATACCTTCATATAATTCAATATTAGATTACTATTAAAATGATAATGTAGATTCATATTTAGCGCCACAAAAAGGTATTCATGGTATGTAATTAAAGAAGAACCAGGTTACATATCATACTATGTATAGTAGGATTCTTTTTAAAAATTACATTTTTGCATTTGTATGGTTCAAGACGGAAGGATATACACTACAAGATGGTAGTGTCCCTGATGTCTGATACTTTGAATAGATTTTTTTTTTCTTTTTAAATCTGTCCTTGGATGCCTGGGTGGCTCAGTTGGTTGAACATCTGACTCTTGATCTAGGCTCAGGTCATGATCCTAGGGTCATGGGATCAAGCCCTGTGTTGGGCCCTGCACTAAGCATGGAGCCTGCTTGAGATTCTCTCTCCCTATGTACTTCCCCTGCTCTCTCTCTCTCAAAAAAAATCTGTCCTTTAATTTTTCTATAATGATTATGTATTACTTGCATAATTATAATTTTAAGATTATTGTTTAAAAATTTTTTTTAATGTTTATTTATTTTTGAGAGGCAGAGAGACACAGAACATGAGCAGGGGAGGGGCAGAGAGAGACACAGACACACACACAGAATCTGAAGCAGACTCCAGGCTCTGAGCTGTCAGCACAGAGCCCAGTGCAGGGCTATAACCCACGAACTGTGAGATCATGACCTGAGCCGAAGTCGGACGCTCAACCAACAGCCACCCAGTTGCCCCTTAAGATTATTCTTTAAAACAAAGGCTATTACTAAAATTTGGAGAAAAAAGGGGTGGAGCATTTTTCCCCACAAAATAATACTGTAACTCATAGTAAGATGATCAGGTTAGTCCATAAAACCTATTAAGCCAGTTTACAGTGATCAATATAATAGCTCCACTTGAGGAGGTGATGGGGGAAGGGGATGAATCTGGTAGAGGAAGGGACATGGAGGAAGAGTGCCTAGGATAAGCCTTCAATATCCCTATTCCACTTCCAATGGGACTCCCTCCAAGGCCTCTGATATTCTCATGCTTCCAGGACACTGAATCCCCCTTTGGGGCCCACTCTCTAAGTCATTCTGTGCTCCGTTCTGAAGTTCCTTTAAACTTGTCTTCCTAAATAAATCCCCATCCCCTCAGGCCTCCCCCAATCTCTGGGGAATCAACAGAATGGCTTCTGCCCAGGAAACAGCTGATATGAGCCATCTGTGGCCACTACCAACTGACTGAAGAGTGGCCATGACTCCAGCCACACCAACTTCCACTGGTAAGGTAAGGGACATGTCTGATTTGCAGGCCACTTGGGGCTCCAAAACACCCTAAGCGACATACCTGATCCTGCTCATGATGTGGGCTCACTGGTCTTGGAAAAACATTCCCCTTTCTCCTAAGCATCTATTTCAGACAGTCTCTTGCCCACAAAGAGCCCATCCTGGAGGCTTATCCTATTCTTGACTCTATCGTGGTGCTGTTATGTCCACACAAATGCCCATTTCACTCAGATTCTCTGACTTACTGATTCAGAAGGGGTTTGCTGTTCATTAACTAGCCCCTTGCCAGATACCAAGGAGGCTACAAGAGAAAACAAACAAATAAAAGAGTTTCCCCTCTCCCACCTCACAGCTAGCCAACACTGGGATCTAAAGTTGACCATGGCATGTTAATCATGGAGAAAAGTCAGCCTGGCTACAGAAAATGCCAGTTGGTGGTGGTGAGGAAGTACGGTGGGATAGTGAGAGAGGACCAGGCAAAGAGGAGATATTCCAGTATTATGAGCCTGGACTTAATCCTAGAAGAGTTATTCTAGGTGCTGAAGCAGGAAAAGGGCACAATTACACAACTAAAGAGAGTTTGGGGAAGATACGACTGGTGGCAGCCTTTGGCATATTGCAGGGGACTGAGACCAGAGGCAGCGATCAAACCAGCATTAGAAGAGGTATTTAGTTGCCAAAGCTTTCAGGGAGGGTAGTGAAGGGCAATGATTCTGGCTCAGGACTCAAAAGTCCCACATTTGGCCTTACCAGCCGTGGACCCAGGAGCATGTTCCTCAGCTCCTCTGGGCAGCCCATTTTCCATGGGTGAAATGCCCATGGTAACCCTGCCCTCAGATGGAGCTCTCAGAGCTGCTGCAAAGAGCTTTGTTAAACTGTAGAGTGCTATACAAATGTTAGCTATTATTATTAAATGACTGAGACAGTATTTTGTCAGTAGCTTAGTTCTGCTCAGTTGAACACTACACTCCAAACATTTCACCAAATACCAAACAGAACTTTGTTATTTAGGGAAGAGATTCAGGAGCTTTCATGGAACACTGGAAAATCTAAACAGCAGCTAAAACCACAACTATCCCAGCTCCCATGATGAGCATTTTCAATCAGGTGAGACTGGAGGCTTCTGATCACTGGAACCCTTGGGCCCACGCCCAGAGAGGGCCCATACCCTGCAGGTACTTGGCTTCAAGAGACGTCTGTGCCTGGGAAAAGTATGAAGGGGGAGGGGTACTCACATAGCCAAAGCCAACAATCCTCGTTTCCTCTGGGTTTATGTAGTTATGTACTCCCAAGTGCTCATCTATCTCAACGCAAGCAGAGCCTCTATAGAGACTTTCTGAAGTGCCAAAGTTCTTGAAAACTTAAATTCACTAAACCTTAGCCTTGGAAAGGATCTTGTAGCAAAATTGTCTCTCTGACTATCTTCTGCCAATCTGTAAGCTTCTTGAGAATAGTTACTCTTCTCCTAGTATCTAGCAAAGGGCCAGTCCAGTATGTAGTCAGCTATATATATATATATATATATATATATATATATATGCTTGTTAAACTGGATGCATGGTGAATGGATAAATAAATTCTATGGTATTTCCAATCCAATGTCTAATCAAGAAAATACTAATTGGTAACTTTCTCCTTTTCAGAGGAAGCCACCTGTTCTTCTAGTTCCTTACTCTTAAAAAAGGAAAAATTCTCCCTGTGACCCTCACCTACCCCAACATCTGTACTCTGTCCATTTCTTTCTTCCATTTCTGCTTATGAAGAGGCTGTTCTGATGTGGCCCAGAAACCTCTTCCCCAGGACACTCCTAAAGAGGAGGAAATGGCTAATGAGTTGGCACTGGTTCTTTCCTGGGTAAGGGATTAGAAGTTTCAGGGAGGAGGGGAAAGAGACATCTGGAAGGGTAACAGAATTCTATTTAAACATCAAGTTTTCATTTACATTTTTCACTAAGCACAAAAGCTCCCCTTTCAACCCTCACCTCCTGGCAAACAGACTATTCCTGCCCATCTGAGTCACGTATCTCTGGGCAGCCAGACCTTCTGACTCACTGGTGGTTGAAATCTCAGATTCACAATACCACAGAGCTACTAAAAATAGGAACCATGTACCTGAGACCCAAAATAGGACAGAGACAAACATGGTTCTTTAAAAAACTACTGCTCTATCTGTAATGTAAAAATCAAACAGGGGCTATAATTGTCCTCTTTCATATGGTCTTAAATTTAATAAAACCCTCTTAAATCTTTTGGAAATAAGCAGGCTAGATGGACAGATACAATAGACAGAAAGATGGGCGGAGTTGGAATAATCTTGCCTAACACATTCTGGTTGTTTTTATTAGAAAATTCCAGATCTTTAAATTAGCATGGGGTATTTCACAGCAGTGGCAGGGAAATGAAACCTCTTCATCCATGCTTTGGTGGTGGTTTCTCTCTTGAGAATCAATGTGGCTTAAAATAGTTTGGGAATTGTCACTGAGAAACAAAGAGGATGCTTTTGTTTTGTTTTGTTTGGAGAGGTTTTATACTCCTTTTCAAGGCTTTTGAGGTCTCCCTATGCTAAAATCTTCTAGCTCTCTCTCTCTCTCTCTCTCTCTCTCGCTCTCTCTCTCTCTTTTTTTTTTTTTTACTACTTAAAAACTGTTTATACACTAACAATCTTCGGGCCAGCCTTGATTTTTTTCCAGCCTTATGTTTTTGGGGAGAGATATCTATACCACTGCCATACATTCTTTTTGCCAAAAGTTGTGACAACTTACTTCATTCTGAATCTGTACTCTAGAATTTACCATGGGCTTTCACTTGCACTGCCTTATTTGACCTCACAACAACCTGTAACGAGGTCAGGCAGATGTCAGCACTCAGTCTACAAGACAAGACACTCATGCTTGAGAAGCAAGTGCTCAGAAGAAGAAGCTTACTCAGCAAGCAAATGGAAGAGCTGGGTCTCTAACCCAGGATCCCCCTGACACACATCCTGCACATGGAAATGCATTTGGAAGGAAGAGTAGAGCAGACCTGCTTTCCAGGGACAGGAGGGAGCCAGTGTGTTGACATCTTGCTCTGATAGGCTCCTAACCATGGAAAACTGCCTTTCCCCCTTCTATACCTGCACATCTTTGTACATTTCAGGTCATTTTTAAGCTATTAAGTTCAACACAGGGTAGGTGACCTAAAGAAAATTACCTCTGGAGACTGTCTTCAAGAGGAAGGAAATAGCTCTGACATAATACATTGCAGCTGTTTGTTTTCACTGGTGTTTTTAATTCCCAATGACTTCCGGCAGGTGGGAGGCTGCAGGCTTGTGGGTGCAGAACACTGGGTCATGGGACATAAATCATTAGGGCCATTTGTAGAACCCAGACTGAAACTCCAGCAGCCAACATGAGGCTACTGGGTGAGCAAGGGTGATGACACGTGGTTACAGTCACACTCTGGCCTGTAGGGGCTTCAGATAAGGCTGGCTGGGGTCCATGAGTGGCCACCACCAGCTCAGAGCACGTGTGAGGGTCCCTGAATTGGGCTTTCGGATGTGTTACCCTTAGAGCATTCATACAGATCCATGAGGTTAGAACTTGAAGAAAGGAATGGGAGAGGCCCAAGAAATGCAGCTTAGGACCCCGAATGAATTATGAGCTTGTCTTTCCCAAACACACACTGGGAACCCTAAAGTATAATATTTCCATTTAATTAGGAGTAAAATAAAATTGTTGAGAGTCAATTATGGCAGGTTTTTGGTATTTGCCATCTTAGTAACCATTGTTATGAAACTATGAGTTTATTATTATCTTTATTTTACAGCTAAGGAAACTAAGACTCAATGAGGTTAAAGAGCTTTCTGGGGGTACCTGGGTGGCTCAGTCAGTTAAGCGTTAGACTGGCTCAGATCATGATCCCATGGTTCATGAGTTCGAACCCTGCATCAGACTCTCCGATGACAGTGCAGAGCCTGCTTCAGATCCTCTGTCCCCCTCTCTCTCTAACCCTCCCCGACTTGCACTCTGTCTCAAAAATAAACATTAAAAAAAATATTGCAAAAAAAAAGAGTTTTCTAGAAGTCATACAACTAAAAAATGAAGTCAGCACCAAACCCTGATTTGTCAGACTTCAAAGCTCACTTTTGCCTCACAACAGCATAATTCCTCTCTTAAAAAATGTGCCCAGTCTGCCAGATGGAAGTGGAGTCATCCTTATGAACAAACACCATTGTCCCTCCAAGCCTCAAGGGAGTTCTTTTGATTCAACCCATGGTGAGCTTTTCCCCTTTTTTGGCTCTCCCCAGTTCCAGTAGTACCCCCAGTGTGTGTTAATCAACAACTGCTGGACTGCAGTCATGTCGGGGCACCTTCATTTGAGGGTGGTCTCCTCTGGAACAGGATGAATTAACAGTGTCCAGATGGAGGCTCCAGCCTATCTCTGCCTTACATGAATCTTTTTCACTAGTTGGGGTAACCTGGAGGAGAAACATTTATAAGAATGGAGAAGTTCACCTAGTTGAGGTAAATCAAGCTGTTAAGGAGGGAAGCAGCTTTAGAAATGATCCAGCTCACCTCCCTGCCTTGGGGTGGTCTTTAAGGAAGATTTTAAATCCCAAGGGGCAGAAGAAGTAAGAGTCCAGAAGTCAGAAGACTGACTAACCACCAATGACTGGAGGCAAGTAACTTAAATCTCGCTGAGCCTTGCTTCCTTTTCTAAGGGTAATGATTCCTGCCCTGACTTTCTCAGGACCCTTTTGTAAGAATCTGAGGAGGTGACAAGTGCCATAGCACCTTTAACACCAAAGAAGATACCCAAATGTTAGGCATTTCTTCTCAAGGCTCTCTGGGAGAGAGTGAGTGGTGTCTTTGCGTAATTTATTTCTGTTTATTCACTCTTACTGTTAGAAAGTCTTCTGGATGCCAAACTAAATCTCTCCCTGCGGTGTCCCCTGCAGTTATGCCTTCTGAGGTGATGGAGAACACAGGACCAGCGCCATCCTAACAGCATGGGCTCCTTGCTCCTCGAAGGCTAAGTAAATCACCTTTGGAAGTGGACTGGATGATATGTTAATGCTTCCAACACTGAAGCGAACATTGTGTCTTCCCCTTAGGCCACTGTGGGATGAGAATTCCAGGAGAAAAATAAGGATGCTTATTTTTTTAAATAATAAGCTTGAGGAAACCAAGACGGAGAGGAGGAAGAAAGCAAGCAAGCTGACTAGTCAGGATGAAAACAAGGAGCAGCACACTGATTCTACCCACTGCTGGCACTGCCCAGGGGCAAGTCAGGGCAGGAAGTCAGGGCACAGGTTTTGGGGTCATTCAAGCTCACATGGAACTCCAGCCTCGCCTCTTATTAAATGTTGACCTGTGTAATCATTTAATCTCTCCTAGACTCTGTTTCCTTATCCATTGGGGGCGGTAAGTGAGATTCCATAGTGCCCACCCCCATTACCCACAGGAGGGCCACCCTTCACATTGTCACCTTGACCCTCTTAGCGTTCATCCCTCTTTCAAGAGCTGGGACTGAAGCAAGCCCAAGGGGACTGCTTCAGGGCTGCTGGAACACTGTACTTTCTTCACATGGTCATAAAAAGGCTCAAACTCTCCTTGCTACTTTATTTGGTGTTGCCATTATTTTCTGGCTTTGGACTATTTGCTTATGATAAGAAATAAGATATAACTGAAAAGCATTAGAAAGTAGGAGGAAATGCTATATAAAGAGGGTTAGCTTACAATTCTGGCTTACTTTCTTCCAGGTTTTTAAAAGTTTATTATTTATTTTGAGAGCAAGAGAGAGAGAGAGAGAGAGAGAGAGAGAGAGAGAGAGAGAGAGAATGAGTAGGGAAGGAGCAGAGAGAGAGGGAGATGTCCCAAGCAGGCTCCATGATGTTAGTGCAAAGCTCTATGTGGGTCTCGAACCATGAACCTGAGAGATCGTGACCTGACCTGAAATCAAGAGTCAGACACTTAACCAACTGAGTCATGCAGGCACGCCTAGATTTTTATTTTATTTTATTTTTTAAATTTACATCCAAATTAGTTAGTGTATAGTGCAACAATGATTTCAGGAGTTGATTCCTTAATGCCCCTTACCCATTTAGGCCATCCCCCCTCCCACACCCCCTCCAGTAACCCTGTGTTTGTTCTGCATATTTATGAGTCTCTTATGCTTTGTCCCCCCTCCCTGTTTTTATATTATTTTTGTTTCCCTTCCCTTATGTTCATCTGTTTTGTCTCTTCAAGTCCTCATGTGAGTGAAGTCAAATGATATTTGTCTTTCTCTAATTTCACTTAGCATAATACCGTCCAGTTCCATCCACATAGTTGCAAATGGCAAGATTTCATTCTTTTTGATCGCCTAGTCATACTCCATTGTGTGTGTGTGTGTATGTGTGTGTGTGTGTGTGTGTATATATACATATATATACATATATATATATATATATACACACACATATATATGTAAAAATACCACATCTTCTTTATCCATTCATCCATCGATGGACATTTGGGCTCTTTCCATACTTTGGCTGTTGTTGATAGAGGCACCCCCAGATTTTTTAATGTATGTTTTAAATGTAATTGAGATTTACAGAATGTATATTGTTTTTTGGTATTTCACAGGGCATTATAAGATAAGCATCTGGTCATGCTGTTAAAGACTGTTCCAAGATATCATTCAGCGGGCACATCATATTCCCTAGCGGGGCCATATCAGGCCCCATTTTGGAATATTTACCTTGTCTCCAATTTTTCACTTTTGAAAGTAACACTGCAATAAGATATTTGTACTTAAATCTTTACATATTTGTAATTTTTTGTGTGTAGAAGTGGGGCTAAAAGTTTTAAATATTTTTCAGGTCTAAATGCAAATTGCCAAGTTGCATTCCAGACAAGTTGGGTGAAGCATTCCCATTGGCAGGGCTCAGGAATTTTGCCCTCCTCATATCCTGTTCCCCTTGTTAATTCTGGAGGCAAAACAGGGCATTTATTATTGTTTAACTTTTTATTTTAAAATAACTTCAAACTTACAGAAAATTTGCAAGAGTAGTAAAAGGAACTCTTAAGTACCCTTTAACCAGATGGCTCAATTGTTAACATTTTGCCATATTTGCTTTGTCATTCTCTCTCAGCAAGATAGATTTAGATATATAAATATGTAATATATAAATAAATAAATAAATAAATAAACACACACACACACACACACACACACACACACACACACAAAGAGACATAAAATTCTTTCTGGGTCATCTGAGAGTAAGTAACAAATGCAATACCCCTTTATATCTAAATAATTCAGTATGTATTTCGTAAGAACAAAGTCATTCTTATGTACTATGATTAACAAAATTAGAAAATTTACATTGATAAATACTATCTCTAAACTGAAGACCTTAAATTTCACCCGCTGTCCTTCATAGCCACCCTCCTAAAGAAATCTAGTCCTGCATTCAATCCAAAATCATGTGTATTACATTTATTTGCCATATCTCTAGTGTCCTTTAGATGGAAAAATTCTCAGTCTTCTCTTTCATGACCATGACATTTTTTAGGAAGAGACAGGATATTTGTAAAATGTCCCTTCGTTTGGGTTTTTCTGATGTTTCCTCATGGTTGGATTAAGGTTATGCGTTCTGAGCAGGAATACATAGAAGTGATGTTGTATCTATCTCAAAGTATCATAATGGGGGTACATGATGTGGGCTTGTCCCATTAGTGGTGAGCTTAACATTGATCTCTTGGTGAAGGTGGTATATGAGTTTCTCCACTGGAAGGTTACTATTTAAGTAACTTCTGGCGAGATACTTTGAGACTATGTAAATATACTGTTCTTCATTAAAGGTTCACTTATGGGGGCACCTGGGTAGCCCAGTTGGTTAAGTGTCTGCCTCTTGATTTCAGCTCGGGTCGTGATCTCATGGTTTATGAGTTTAAGCCCCACGTCAGGCTCTGTGCATCTTGGAGCCTGCTTTGGATTCTCTCTCCCTCTCTCTCTGCTCCTCCCCTGCACTCTCTCTCTCAAGATAAATAAACATTAAAAAAATTGATTCACTTACTGGTTTTAGCATACACTGATGATTCTTAGTTGAAGCAGTGGGATATGGCTGAGTGGTGACCTTCTAATGCCTTCATTCTTCCATATTTGTTAGTTATTAGCATTTTGTTTCAACAGAAAGTTGTCTTTATTCTTCCCCATTTATTTACTTGTTAAGTTACTTACATCAATATGTACTCATGGATTATTATTTTATTCAATCTGTTGATGTCATTTACTTTGAAGCTCAAATTATCTCAGATTTAGCCAGTGGGAGTGAGTCCCTTTGAATTGGCACCTATGTCCATTGACACATCATTCTGTAAGCACTACTTTCTGGCACCAGATATTGCAGGATTCTCTTGTGCTTACTTTGCCTTTGATTCCTCTTAGTGGAGAAGACTATTTAGAGACCAAGAACTGGATGCTAGTTTTGCTTACTGCTCCTGGGTTGTCACTTCTAAGTCCTTTCAGCAGCTATAGAGATAGGAAATATGTGTATGTATGTTGTACATATATATTTATGCATGCACATTTATATATGTATATAAGATCATATACATGTATGTAATATGTAATATGTATGCAATATGCAATATGGCATTTATTTATAAAGTAGAATTAAAAAAAATTTTTTTTAATGTTTGTTTATTTTTGAGAGAGACAGAGACAGAATGCGTGTGGGTTAGGGGCAGAGATAGAGAGAGACACAGAAGCAGAAGCAGGCTCCAGGCTCCAAGCTGTCAGCACAGAGCCCGACGCGGGGCTCGAACTCACGAGCTGTGAGATCATGACCTGAGCCAAGTCAGACACTCAACCAACTGAGCCACCCAGGCTCTAAGGTATAATTTTTTAAATAATTTTTTTAATGTTTATTTTTGAGAGAGAGAGAGAGAGAGAGAGCAAGCAAGGGAGGGCAGAGAGAGAGGGAGACACAGAATCTGAAGCAGGCTCCAGGCTCTGAGTTGTCAGCACAGAGCCCGACGAGGGGCTCAAACCCATGAACTGTGAGATCATGACCTGAGCTGAAGTCAGATACTTAACAAACTGAGCCACCCAGGCACCCCTATAAAGTAGAATTTTTAAAGTTATTACTTAGGTCAAACATTTTCCCAAATGTTTATTAGGGCATTGTGTAAATTTTTTGCCAATTTATCTATCAGAGCTTTTGCATTTCTTATTTCTTTAGATATATTTTTAAACATAAATGTTAAGCAAAATAATTATTAGGCAAAATATTAAGAAATATAAATATTAAGAAATTCACTGTTTGACTTTTTTATTTCTGGTGTACAGATTTCCAGTTTCTTGAAGTTAGAACTATCATCAACTTTTGTAATTTCTTCCATTGTTTTGAGCTATTAAAGTCCTCCCCCAGCCAAAGATTTGATACTCTCTTCTATTTTCTTCTTTTCCCATTAATTTATTTAATAAGCTTGGAATCTATTGTGGCAAACTGTATGAAATGAGAATCTAAATTGCTTTGATATTTTTTCCAAGTAGCTAACCAATTGTCCTAGCACCTCTTATTATATAATCCTTTCCTTCACCACTGATTTATCATTGTTGTTTTTAGAAATTGCTTTTGTATCTCCATCTGGCCAGGTGGTTTTTATAGAGGTTTCAGGGTAAACTGTTTTTCTCTCCTAATCTCACATAATTTAGAATCTTGGATGCAGAGCATAATGGCTAAGCATCTGGCTCCTGCACTAAAGCCAGGCTCCCTGGATTCAAATCCAGGTCCACAGCTTTTGAACCTGTAAAATGGAAACAATGGCCATACCGACCTCATAGGTTATTATGAGAATCAAATGAGTCAAAACACTTATAGTGCTTGAAATGGTACTTAGCACATGAAAGAGCCCAATAAATGTTGGTCATTATTACTTTTATTATTGTTTTTTAACGTAATTCCTTTATTTTGCAGATGGGAAACTGAGGCTCAGAAGTCTGTGATGACTGTTCTAAGGTCACACATCCCAGCCCTCCCACACTGGCACAGGGAAGGTCAGTCCTCTTAACATCTTCTATTTAGGTAGAGTCCCATTAACTGTGCTTTTAACTTGTGCAGCTTCTACTATGAGGGTGAGAGGGATGGAGGGAGGGGAAGAATGCAATTCAAACAGTGTGTTTGCCATTCATCTCTACACTCAGCACAAGTGTGCCCCTCTCTAAGTGGAGAGACAGAAACCAGCCATTTACCTAGTCTTTCTTAGCTCCAGTGAGCTTTTCAAAGAGATAGCATCTCACCACATTGGGTGGGTTGCCAGTGTTTAAAGACGTAAATTTTCCAAAATAGCATGTCCCTTAGTGCAAACCAACTACTGTACTTCCAACTGGGGCTCAACTGCCCCAGCAATGGACTTCTAATCTGAATGGAGCAAAAACAGCTGCTGTGGCCTTACTGAGAAGTAGAAGTAGAATACCATTCTGAAGCCTGGTGCCTTCCTAAAAGATTTGTAGGGGGTTTTGTTTTGTTTTGTTTTGTTTTGTTTTACTACAAAGACCATGACAGTCATGTCATAGGCACCTAACTGGTACTTTTTTTGTCTTAGGTCTTCCCACTCACTAAATCAAAGGTACAAATGGACCATATCTTTCCCATGCTTAAAACTTCTTACCATGTACCCATTTTCACACAACCACATGGCATCCATAGCTAGTGAACAAAAATGTTTTCCTCTTGTCAAAATGCTAAAAACAAGATTTTTTTTGTGTATTTGAAGGACCTAAGGTGACAAGGTAGAGTATATCATGTGACATGTGTAGAATAGGACCACTTACTTGATGCCAGCCCTACAGCACTATCTATTAACGAGGGGCAGTCCCCAGTGACTCGCTGCCTTGATGGGGGGGCACTGGCATTGGCTGGCACATTACTACTACAGATGAAGGGAGTCCTTCCTGGCGAGCAAGTTTCCATACTGGGTATGAGTACAGCAAGCAACCACTGTAATATCAAGACATCACCTAATTCTGGCTAATATACTACAGAGTTCTATGTGTTTGAAAAATTATAATAATTAAACAGTAGAAAATGTTGATGCTATTATTCCACTAATCAAAACCATTCTGAAATTATGCACAGGAGAAGGACATGATCCCGGTAGAGAAAACGGGTAAAGACTGGAATGCAGTCATTAGGACAGTGGCACCTATCAGGGCCTGTAGTGTCTGCACATTCACGGTGGCCAGGGGGGTGACCAGAGGGACCAGGGAGCCATCATATACCAACACTTCCCTTGGGCTCTGTCTTTAGTTCTCTGTCACAAAATGAGGAGGTGCTCACAGCAAACTTCATTAATGCCCATACTGTTGTTGTTCCTGAACAAACCAATCTTAGAGGTAAGAGTAGAACAGGGATAACACAAGCAGGGCTGGTTCATGTGCAGGCAAATCCACCTGGCCCCAGATGAGGCACTGCACTGCTCTTTAGTCATTCTGTGGAGGCTGCAAGGAGTGGCCTTGTCTACCTACACTGTCACAGTATACACTGCAGATAATCAATGGCACAATAAGGAAGGCACACTAACAATAACTAAAAATGACTTTCTAATTGGGATTACACAATAAAAGCCCCCATCTAGTCATCATTGTCTAATCACACCAAGATGGTAAATGAATGGCCCGAGAACAGTCCAAGTGGTGTTCATTCACTCTGTTCCCAACTTTCCATAAGACTTATCTGTCAAGCCACATGCCCACCTATGTGTTCCATATGAATCTGCTCACATTGGTTTGAAGACTGCCAATCTGCTAATGTTCACTTGTGTTCCTAATATCTATCCTCGGGTGAATGAACAAGAGCAGACAATCTGGCCTGCATTTAGAGCTCAGGTTGACTACCCCATCCATCTCTACCTTTGGTTCATTTCAATGCCCATTCTGGGGACAGAACTAAGTGACAACTGCAGACAAATTAAAAGAAAAGGGATAAAATTGCTAGAATCATGGTGACTTTACTGTAATGATAACATCTGAGAATGTATGTTAAACTAGGCACAAAGCCCTATTGGCAGACACTGTTCACCTAGGGGAGCTGAATATCCCCAGGGACATTCTACTGCCCGGATACCAAGAAGAAAGAAATGAGCAAACCATCTTGAGAAATCCAGGCAGCTTAAATAAACCTTCAAAGTTCAGGGATTATTTAAGGGGCAGCCAATACCACAGCCAGCATCTTCCTGACTATTCATGCATGGGGAGAAAAGGGGCAAGCAGTCTTGCCTCTTTGATAGATCTAACATGATTGCTCTTTTGGCTGAGATGCTATCAAAATTCTCCTCTGCAAAGAACTGGTCCCCTATCTAGGGCATCTGGAAGATGTATTTTCCTAAGGAGTAATTACATGATCTCATCTTTTGAATTAGATATTCAGGATGACAGGGCATAGGTGAAGCAGGAAGATAAGGTCAGAGGAAGCATCTGAGGGTTTTGTAACAAGATGCCAGTTCTCAGGCATCACCCTCCACCTCAGGGCTTTCACTTCACCAGTTCTAGTCATGTTCATTGTTTTCTTCTGAATCCATCTGCCTTTATGATTACATATAATGAAGCAGCTGAACTTTCATCTTGCTTTTGACAAGGCAACCCTCCAAGTTCACTTTCTTCCAGGGAAACTGCTGTATCACCCCCTATGTCTTTCCCAGTCATGCTCCAACCAACAATGTCACTGAGTGAACTTCACCAAACAGGTTCATACATTCTAAACTCCCGCACACATCACCCAATGCCTCTTAGAACTAAGGTCATCCTCTTGGCATGTTATAAATAGATGGAGAATGAAGGTCACCTGGTCAAAAACCATTCTTCTAACATGGACCATGGTTAGCTACAAGGCCATGGAACTAGTTACTGACAGAATTGGAACAAAACCCCAGAACTCCTGACTCCACCGATGAACTTCATCTTCTTTGTGTAGAAATAGGAAGAGAGGCAACCTAATCAATCACTCAATCAACTGAATATTTCTGGCTAATTATATATGCCTGGCAGTGCTTTTCAGGTTACAATTTTTGCAAAGGAAGTTTAAGTACTGTGTGTGCTACAACTAGGAAGAATTTATAAAGCTACTGAAAAAACAAGAGGAACAGACATCCAACATCCAGGATCTGAGTCTCTAGGGAGAGGTTTGGGCTTCCCTTTTTTGTGAATTAAACAAAATAGAAGCTTACTTCTTTTCTCTTATATAAAAATCTGGAGGTAAACAGTCACACTATATAATGTATATATAATGTATAAACACCAGATGCTGCCAACTCACCATTCATACATCTCCAGGGTGTGTACCTCCTATTCATGGGTCAATATGGTAGCTAGAGCTCCAGCCATCATATCCATATTTTTGGCAGAGGATGGAAGAAAAAAAACAAAGAGGGATGGAGGAAGGGCAAGAATGAGTATTAGAGGGTACCTAAGTATCTGCCACAGCACTATCAAGAGAATGTTCACCAAATCATGAGCCTCCTGGAGCCCAAGCTTGCATATTTTTAGAAAGCTTCCTGAAGTGTTGTTCATGCACACTCTCTTAAGGACAATTAGACTAGATCACATCTTAGTTATCTGTCAGTCACAAGCCATTCTGAGTGACATGATATGAGGAGAGATCAATGAAATATCACATTTGGTTGGTTTCAGGCAGTAATCCAATGAGCTGATCAAGATAACCAGGCCTTAAGAAGTGTGTGAAATATGGACTGGGTCCTCAAGGCCAAGAATGATGGTATTTACTAGGGCTTCAGGGGGTATTTACTAGAGATACAACATGAGGAGACCTGAGAGGTAGGAGTCATGTCCGATTAAATTTGTGAAAGATAGTCACTGTAGTCTAAGGGCAATGGGGCGGCCCTTTCAAGTTCGGTGTGTAGACAATCTTCAATGAGACCAAGATCCTGCCTCTTCCAGGAAGAGGGGCAAAAATCCTTGGAGAAATTTGAGAATCCAGCATCTTGGAGTCCCAGCTGAAGGTTCAGGGTTTCCTAAAGTATGATCCCCAAACATCTGCATCAAACTTGTAGGAAAACTCATCAAAATGCAGATTCCTAGGCCCTGATTCAGATTTATTGAATCAGATTAAAATTCTATAATATACAGTTAACTTTTTAAAAATGTGCAGTTTTTACAGGATTCCCAGGTGTATATAATGAACATGAGATCCGCGTTCCCTCTGAAGAAAGGCCAGCTCACATACCGTATGGACTTCATCCTCTTAACTGCCCCCCCAACTGGCTTCTATTCTCTCTAGCTCTCTCTCTCCCATCCTTCATTATTCTTTTCTGCCTGTCTCTTTTAGTCCTTCCCTCAAAATCTCTTCTGAAAAACTTAATAATGAAAAACAAAAATATTCCTCAAATTGCGGCCTGGGGGAGACTCACTGCCCCGCAGCCCCTCTCGTGTCCTTCCCTCACAGTGACCAGCAGAGGGCGCAGCAGGCCAGACATCTGCTGTGAATGGTGGGGGAGGACCCCTTGGGAAAGCCCACAGCCAAGGCAGTGGGAGTCCTGTCCTTCTTTAGCCCCCTCCTCCTCCCTGGCCTAGAGAAAACCTCCTGCTGCCCACAGAGCCGGAGGCTGAGTGCCCTAAGAGGTCAGGGCAATGCCACCAGACCACATGGCCAGGGACGGTCTTACAGTGGAGGTGGCAGCTATTACACGATTTGAAAGAAATCAGAAAAAAAAAAAACCTGTTTGCCCTCAAAAGGGACAAAAAGTGAAACTAACATTTGTTGAGGGTCTCTCTGGGCACCAGGCCCTGTGCTATGTGCTTAATGTGCAGAATTTTCCCTAATCCCTGTGTTACAGATGATACAGTGGGAGCCCAGAGAGTTTGTATAATTCATCAATGTTTAGTGGGAATCAGGACTTGGTATCTGTCTTTCAGAGTCTATATTCCTTCCAACAAACCATATACCATGATCCAAAACAGGAAAATAAAATGCAACCATTAGACAATGACTTATTAGGGATTATCTTCAAGAGTCCTACAGAGGTGCCCCATTAGTGAACTAATCTACCATTTTGTGACCAAGTATTCTTACTGCATCAGGGAGTTCAGTGGATAATTTTCCAACAGGAAAGGAGCTCAGAGGAAATGGCACTGGGGATTAGACTGTGTTGGTGGCAGGCAGAGGCTGCTCAGGAAGGCCTCTGTGGAGAGGGTGGGTGCTCTGCACACCGGGTGGCACAGAGAGGAAGGCAGGAGGGTGCTGGAGCAGGGCAGTGCACCTGCTCACCTCACAGCACTGTAGAAGGCTCTCGGATGGCAAGACTCTCAGGAAAGAGCCCATGCCCACCCAGACCTTGAGTCTATATGACCTTGAGTCTGTCCATTTAACCTCTTTGAACCTCAGCTTCCTCATCTGTGAAAGTGGAGATGATTCCCTCCCCATGGGGTTGGGGTGAAGATTCCATAACTAATGTAAAAGTGTCCAGCACAGTGCCTGATGCACAGTAGGTACACAATAGCTTTTTCTTGGTGGGTTCATCAGATGGAGAGCAGAACGAAGACAGAGGCAGGCCAAGCAGAGAGACCCAGCTCAGCCCCTCAGGTCCAGTGCCCCACCTCTCCCAGCACCTTGCCACGCAGGCCCATCAAAGAGGTGATTTACAGAGGCCTGTTTATTTCCTTTTCATATTGTTAATGACCTTTGGAGTCTAGCAGCAAGTCTGCCCTATTTCCTACTTCAGACACAAGAGCAGAGCAGAAAAGCAGCTGCAAGCATCAGGATCCTGGCAACGCTCCTTTTCCAACAGGTGTAAGCTGACGGAGGCGGTCCCCCTGGGCAGAAAGGGCCTTGGTGGCTCTGAGTGGCAGGAAGGGTTGGGGATGCTCTGTGCTCTTCATGCACATATGAAACTGCCTTGGGCAAACATGGGGGCAAACCCAGCATGATCCGAGTACATACCCAGATGCTCCTGGGCACAGTCACTGGGCAATAAGGTTGCAGTTAGTCCCTTTTTCAGTCCAGAGAAATGAGAATATGAAAAATGGAAAAAACCTCCAAAAAGCAAAACCAATAAATAAATGAACAGTTGTTGGGCTCCCCTAGGTTTCTGCTGCCCCGTGAGGTGTCTGTATGTCTTATGCAAGGCCCATGGAGGTCCTGAGATGTCAGGCCCATTCTCTGTCCTTCTGAGGGAAACTGAGGCTACAGTGAGTCACTTTCAAGCATCAGAGCGGGAACTTGCACTCGTATTTTTAGACTTGAAGAGAAGGATTGACAATCCTCTGGACATTTGGGTTATATATAGAGCCAACTGGCTTGTTCTCAAATGGAAATGTCCAGACTGACTACACAACCCAGACTCACCAGAGAAATGGAAAGGGCTACTACGCAGTGGGCTGGGCAGGAAGGGCTCAGGTTTCATGTGCTCTTGACCTTCCTTCACCACCACTACCCTGCTCTTATCCCCCCACCCGCCGCTACCATTAGGCTCTGCTTGAAATGGGAGGAGGGCTACTCCCACACAGAGACAGAAGGTCACTACCGGACCCCCGGCTCTCAGAGATGGTCTGAAGGTTGCCTCCAGAAACTTTCCCAAATCTGACTCCCTGCACTGACTCACCACAAAGCCCTAGTCAACCTCTGGTAGGGTCACTCTTGAGTCAATGCAGTTTCCCCAAGCCTGTTGCTAAGATACAATTAGTAAAGATTAGTAGGAACAGCCACTGAAAAATAAGTTGTGAGGTGGGCTGGTTATCACTGAGCAAAGAGTCTAGTCTCTTGAGGGCAGGAAGGGGGCAGATGCAGGGCAGAATGTTCAGCGTGTGGAGAAGCTCAGGGGGAGGGCTAGCACAGGAGGGTGGGTTCCGGGCCATGGCCAGACTATGATCCTCCTTCCAGTTTGGTTCCAGTCCAATCCTGTTCCGGATGGCTCCACACTCCACCCGCCCCCAGCACCCAATCACTCCTCCGGATCCTGTCGTTGTTTTCCTGGTCCACAAAGTGAGGCCTGGACTCCTGCCCACCACCATCCTTGCCAAGAGGGGCGGAGGTGGTGAGCACAAATCTACCTGGTCCCTGGAAGAGTGGAAACCAGCAATGCCGCCATCGAGGAAGGTAGCTTGGGTGTTTTTTTGTTTTTCTGGATTGTGAGCTTAAGGAACAAATTCTAAACTTCAAGCTTACTTAGAAATGTGATTTACCAGATTGAGAAAGACAGAGCAAGTTCTGCCGGAAAAAGAGCTGCAGCTGTGTTTGGCTGTCTTTTGCATGTGTGCAGAAAAGGGGAGAGGGAGAAGGGAGCAAGGGGGAAGGAGATGGAGAAAAGTAGGAACAGAGAGCAGGCTAGAAAGACTCGAGAGCAGGGTCTGACCAAAGTTCAGGTGCATGGTGAGAGTACCTTCAGAGCTGACAGTCCCACAAAGAACCGCAAAATGAGGTGACAAGCCCTCTCTTGTCTTCTCAGGCTTGTTCTGAGCTCAGATGGGATGGTGCAGTTGGAAGTGATTCGAGACTGTACAGCTGCACACATACATGGAGTGTCAGGACCATCAGGGGCCATGGGGCACCTCGCAGAGGCAGGATACATAATCCCTGGAGTTAATGTGCTGTCCCCCTCCCAGCCCTCAGTCAGTCTTCTGGCCCCCTGCATTTAGGAACACCATTACTACTTTAATTAAAAGTAGAAACATAATCCGGGCTGGCTCCAGAACCACCTGTGATTCACCAGGCTGCACTTTGTGAGCAAGCATGACCTTCCCAGGTCCTCAAGCACTGCTCCTTGCTCATCCTCTGAGAAGGTGTGTTTGCATGGCAAATACCGTGCAATGTTAAACAATATACACACACAACTGTAAGGCAACTCAACCAGAGTACAGGTTAAGTTGGTTTCTTAATAATGCTCTATAGGGCTCCTGGGTTGCTCAGTTGGTTGAGCGTCTTGATTTCAGCTCAGGTTATGATCCCAGGGTGGGAGAATTGAGCCCTGTGTTGGGCTCTGCACCTAAGTGTGGAGCCTGCTTGGGATTCTCTCTCTCTCTCTCTCTCTCTCTCTCTCTCTGCCCCTCTCCCCAGCTCATGTGCACTCTATCTCAAATAAAAATAAATACTAATGCTCTATAAATAAATGAGTTTTAGCTATTGAACAAAATAAGATGCCTCAGCAGCTACATCTAGTTCTGATAGCTCTGCCCAATCTGAGACACCTCCCAGGAACTCAGTGGTCACTCATAGGTGGAAGATTCTCTGGAATCTTGAATGAGGTCCCCAGGTCACCTCAGGATTCTAACATGCACTTGATCTGCACTATTCCTTTGAGGCAGGAACCAGATACTATCACAACATAATCCTGCTCTGCTCATCACTGCCTCAGGGTCTTTGCATGAGACATTCCCCTGCCTACAGTGCTCTTCCTCCAGACTGTGACGCGATTAGCTATTTTTCCTCATTCAGGTCTCAGCTCAAATGGAACTTTCTCCCATCCCATATGATTTTATTTCCTTCAAAGCACATATCACTATCTGAAACCACCTTGTTTAGTTACTTGTATAGTTACTTGTCTGTTCCTCCACCCATCCCACACCCACACTCACACGTAAAGCCAAGCCCTATCTTGCTCACTGCTTTATCCCCAGAACCTAAAGTAGTTCCTGCCTGACACCCAACAGGTGCTCAGTATTTACTGACTCACCAGAATTAATTAATTAATTAACTAACTAATTAATTCATGTCAACACAAGGCTCAGCAGTACTGCATTAAATCATCCCCTCAGTCCTACAAGGTGGAAATAAGTTCCCATTTTATGGATGAGGAACTAAGGTCCTGACCTAACTTTCAAGTAATGGGATTCCGTGGGTACACTGCCTGCACCTGGGGGGAGGGAGTGGACAGAAGGCAGAGTCCATCCTTTCGTACTAGGGGATAAAGGAGGGGCTGAGGTTATACAGGCACCTGCTCCTCCCCGACCACACCTGTAGAAACTAGAAAGAGGTCCCCTTGGAAAAATGGAAAGGTTTGAAGAGCCATCACAGTCGCAGCTGGCAGCCAGGGCAGCCAGTGCTGGCTGCAGTGACACTGGCAGCCTGTTCTGAGGCTAAGCAGGCAGGTCGCTGTTGGCTGGAGGACGAGGCTGTGCCTCACACACCTTTAATTTTCAATAATGCGGCAACCGTAAATATGTGATTACAGGCTGCAGTTTCGGCCATCCGTAGCCTTAAACAGCTGCTGCTACAGTGGTCATGGCCATCGAAACCCTTCCTTTGATCCAAGGATTTTGGGGGAACTAGCAGGTCTGGATCTCACCCAGGATCTGTAACTATCCTGGAGCCATTAGTGTGTGTTGAGGGGGGCTTGGGTGGACACAGAAGGGGGTGCAGATGGGCTCAGGTTTTCAAGCACATCAGGAATACTGTCCTTATCTTCTGCTCCTCCCCCTAGTTAGTTGCCTTGGCCTAAATGCCTAACAGAGGCTGCAAACCTCAGAGATGAGCTTAATTAATACAGTACTTCTCTCCAGGGGCGCTGTGTCCTGAGGGTGAGTCACAGAGAAAGGCAGCCTTAGAGGGAGGCTTTCTAACCCAGAAAGATCCTTATGCACCAGAGGAGGGAAGAAAGCCCAGGGGAACAAGCCTCCTTTCTCCCTCCTCTGCCCCTTATAGCATCCATGAATGCCACAGGCACAGTAACCGGAAGAGCGGGGGCCCAAGGGTGACTGATCACATGTGCATTCCGCTAATTACAATAATTGCTATTTGATGCCTTGTGTGTATTTCCTCAGACTAAGAGTGCATACGCAGCGCCTGATGGAATAGGACAAGTTGGTATTGGATATTTGGGTATTTGCTGCTTTCTTTTTCACTAAAAATTATATATTCAACAAACACATGGGAAATAAATGAAAGCGAGGCTGAAAGACAGCCATAGAGGGCAGAGCCGCAGGCTGTTCTGGCTGCCTGGAATAAGGTTAGGGCTGGGAGGCAGGGGTTAGGGAGGTTCGATCCCACAGGGCCTGGAGTCCAGGATTTGAGTGCAGGCACTGACTAACCACTGGAAATCCAATTTTCCTGCTCAGTTTGGAGCCAGGGGCCCAGGGGGTCAGTAACAATGGGGCTTGTCCTCAGGCAGGGGACACACCCAGTGGCCTGAGCACTGGACCAGCTAGAAGTAGAATCCCCAGAGGGGCAGGGGGCAGCGAGGGGACTGGCTGTCTGAGAAGGGAAAGGAAATACGTGATGGCAGAGTTAAGAGACCATCCTGCAGCAAAAGCCCCAGGGGATCAGCACTTTAGAGGGGCAGGGAGCTGGTGCCAAGACCAGAATAGCTCATGGGGCTTCCTCAGCCCTGGGAAGCAGTTTGTATTTTCCCTGAAATGCTGAAATGACTCAAGCGTGAGGAATTGAAATGTCTGGCCGGAAGCTCCCGTGTAATGGGGTGCCTCCCTGAGTTGTCTCAGGATCTGGCCCTTTCCCCCTCCCCCCCACCGCCCCCAGCACTCCTGCTGCCTTGGGTCTCAGGGAATGCTCAACCCTGCCTGGCCCAGAACACTCCCTGCAAGCCTACAACACTTGTAGACATGTCAGATCAGATGAAAATCCACAGCAAGAGCAGACCAAGGAATAAAATAAGTCTAAAGAGGGTCTAAGGAGTGTCCGGCAGGTGGAAGAAGACAAGGCCTGCTTTTGGATGGGTGTGTGGGTCTGTGTTGAGACCCCAGGAAGTGAGCAACAGCCACTCTCCCAGGCCTGAGGCTCACCTTGTGGAGCCTCTGCACAGGGACCTTGGAGTCAGCCAACCAGTGCTGCCAGGCCCTTTTTCCAAAGGGCAAGAAAGGCACAGGGAGCAAGGATTGTCAGGACCCTGGGGCCACACAAGACAGCCTGTCTGCTTCCTGGACTGCTATGTGGGAAAGTGATCCATTCCTGCATGGTCCTGGAAGCTGTATCACATATCACATGATCCTGGCAAGGGGAGGGAGCCCACAAGGCTTTACTGATCCACGGTGACCCTGTCCTGGCCAGGACAGGTTACAGAGCCGTTGATATACTATAGGATAAGGGCATTTTTCTCAAGGAGGGGAGCCTGTGAACCTAACGTTCCCAGGAAAGAACTGCTGTTAGACACTTCCAAGCACCCCTCTGGAGACTTAGGATTAGTCCTTGGGAAGACATCACTATTATCAGAAAAGGAGCTCAATTCTGAATTTCTCAGTTCTTGTTCCAGAGAGTAGGACTCAGAGGAGTAGGCTTGCCTGACTTCCTCCCTCCCTCCCTTCCTCCCTCTCTCCTTCACCCCATCTGTCCATCTCTCTCCCTTTGGGCACTTACTTCCTGCCAGGCTCTATTCTACCTAGATACTGCTGCATGGGTGTCTGCCTGCCATGGGGAGGATCTATAAACTCACCCAAGCCCTGAGTCCCCACCTGTGTCCAAGCTGCTGCTCTGGCTCCTCTGTTTTCTGAGACCCTCGGCAATGGGTCTCTAGACTAAGAGCCCCTTGAGGGCAGGAGCCATGTCCTCACAGACTGTGTGGCCCAGTGTCCAGAGCAGTGCCTGACACAGAGAGAGCACTTGAAGAATGTGGACTGGCCAGGGGAAGGATGGATGAATGATGACTCTTTTTGGCCTGCACTGCAAACCTGAGAAAAAAGACCAATTTATCCCAATGTCATTGGATCTGTCTGCCCTTGATCTTCATCCAGGAAGGAAGGTGCTTGCGATGTGGTGCTGGGCTGTGGCTCAACAGGGCAGGCCGACACCCTTAGAATTCTCCGCTGTCACCTTGCTGAAATCATTGTTTAAGTGTCTGCAGAGTAAGATGTCTCCTCTGACTTGCAGCCACCTGTCAGGTCTGTAATTACACTTCGCGGCTCTAACAAAACCTTTTCTGATTGTGTGGGTTCCAGTTCCAGAAGGAGAAAGACTCAACTGAGGGGTCTACAGAAAAGTCTTTAAACACTTCATGAATCTGATTTGGGAAAGTCAATTAGACTAGCACAACTTGCACTTTCTTGGCCATTGCCAACCAAGCCACTGCTACCCACCAGTACCACTCCCAGCCCCAAGCAAACCTTCCAATGTGTGTTTGGACCCTCTTCCCCATTGCTGTCTACTTCCTGCCTTCATGGCACATGAAGATGGCACATTTCCTCAGGGCTCAGCCTCCCTAGCTTCTCCCCCATTAAGTAATACATGATGTCAGTTACTTATTCCTTCGAATGTGTTCAAGTCACTGTTAGCACCTGTCCCAGGGCTGGTTTCAGTTTGATTATGAAATGAAAGGTGATCGTGTCTTTCTCTTTGCTCTCCTGCAATCTCTCCACCTAAGCCAAGACAGCAAAGAGACCTGAGGCATAACAGCCATCCCTTCCAGAACTGGCCTCTCTTCTCTGTGTCCTCACATCCAGTCATCTGCAGGACCTGCTCTCATCCACAGTGCTCTTGCTCTCCAAGGCATTTCTTCTGTTCAGCTGGATTCAGATGCAGCAAATATTTATTTACTGAGTCCCT
This sequence comes from Panthera uncia, assembly GCF_023721935.1. Taxonomy (NCBI): domain Eukaryota; kingdom Metazoa; phylum Chordata; class Mammalia; order Carnivora; family Felidae; genus Panthera; species Panthera uncia. Next base: position 34,650,685 of record NC_064809.1, read on the forward strand.
TTTATATTTAAAACATTTTTTTAATTTTTTAAAAGACTTTGGTAAAATACACATAAATATAAAATTTACCATATTAATCAGCCTTAAGTATACAATTCAGTAGCATTAAGCACATTCACATTGCTGTCTGACCATTCTCCAGACTCTTCTTATCTTATAAAACAGATACTCTGCACCCATTAAACAACTCCTCCTTCTCCCCTTCTCCAGGCCCTCAACCACCAGCCCACTTTCTGTCTTCATGACTTTGACTACTCTAGATACCCTATACAATGTGGAATCATACAGTACTTGTCCTTTTGTGACTGGCTTATTTCACTCAGCATAATGTCTTCACAGGTTCATTCACACTGTAGCCTGTGTCAGAATTTCATTCCTTTTTAAAAAGTTTTTATTTATTTATTTTGTGCAAGAGAGAGTCCAAGTGGGGGAGGGGCAGAGAAAGAGGAAAGAGAGAAGTCTAAGCAGGATCTTTGCTGTCAGCCTAGAGTCCAATGGAGGGGCTCGATCTCACGAACCATGAGATCATGTCCTGAGCTAAAATCAAGAATCGGACATTTAACCCACTGAACCCCCAAGTGCCCTTCCTTCCTTTCTAAGGCTGAATAGTAGTCCATTGTATTATACACCACATTTGGTTATCCATTTGTCCATCTATGGATATTTCAACTGCTTTCACCTTTTGGCCACTGTGAATAACACTGCTGCAAACATGGGTGTACAAATATCTCTTTGAGACCCTGCCTTCAACACTTTTGGATATATATCCAGAAGAAGAATTGCTAGATAATATGGTAGTTATATTGTAAATTTTTGAGGAAGTTCCATATTGTTTTCCATTGTAACTGCACCATTTTACATTCCCATCAACAGTGTACAAGGATCCAGTTTCTCCATTTCCTCACCAGTACTTGATATTTTCTGGTTTTTTTTTTAATGTTTTTGTTTTGTTTTGTTTTGTTTTGTTTTGAGGTGGAAGGTAATGAAGTTCTCTCATGTTTCAGGCACTATGCTGAGTGCTTGGCATGTATAAGCTCATTTAATCCACAAAATCAAACCAACAGTCATCTTTCTATGCAGTTATGCATTTCATTCTACTGGCAACCAGCTCTCTTTATATAGCATGAACATATGCACAGTCATGTAGGGTGCTAGCAAGGTTGACTTAGCAGATACTTGGTCATTTTCATTGAACAAATGAGTTAATAGTGTTTTAGGCATCAACAAGCATTTGGGGATCTCTTTGGCCACAGGGGTCTCTGACCCTATAGATGCTACTCTAGCCATGCCTGAGCCTGTGCCTGGCATTTTATACAGGACAAACAAGGACTTTCCTCAACCAGGTAAAGCAGACTCTCCAGTAACAACCAGTCCTACATGGGCATTATGCCAGTTATGTCTGGACTTGTGCACAAAGCAGATATCCCCAAAGGAGTGTCCTATAGCAGGTGCCTGACCAAAATTTTCTCCAACAACAAAAATAATAGCCAATACTTTTGAATGTTTCCCATATGCCCTGCACATTACACACACTGACTGATATAATCCTCATAATAACCCAATGAAGTCAATATGATTATCCCCATTTTACAGATGAGAAACTTGACATCTCAGAGGAACACAGGTACTTTCTCAAGGTCACATAGCTAAGAGATAGGAAAGCTGGGATTTGACACCAGAGGCCATGGTCTTAACTGCTCTGAACTTCTATGTCCCTGGATCTGTTCAGCTTTGGAGGTCTGCCCCAGGTTAGTGGAGGTTTAACAGGCCCAGAGCCCATTCTCTTAATGGAGCTAGTGACCTCCTGGGTTGGGGCACAGGGCCCTCAGTCACTCCTCTGTCCACAAAGGCCCTGCCTTCTGATAATAGCTTGTGGCTTGTGATTATTCTCACCCTCAGAGCTGGCTCTGGAGAAGCCAAGAGAGTCTTATATACAAAGAACTATAACAGTGATTTTTCTGTTGATGAGAAGAGGTTCCCAAGGTTATGGAACATTAAGGGACTTTGGCCAAAAAGCCATGTATTCTTAGAGCACTCTTACTCTGGATCAAAGTAAGTCTCAGAAGATTTCTGTTCTGAGAAAGCAAACAGAAGCTCTCTTAACTGTATTTTAAAACTAATCATTCATTCATTCATTTGCTCAGTCAACTGTATCCACATGCCTGAAATAATGCCCAGAACTTAATCTTTGCTCAATAAATAGATTTTTCTTCCCTTTTAGCACACCCTCCCCAACCCTTCTGGGGAGGAGAGCTGAAGCACACCTGAAATTCTGTGCCAGGCATGGGAGCACAGTTCTGCCTTCACTTCTTTCGTTAATGGAAACTGCGAGTGGCATGAGGACTGCTAGAGCTCATTCTTTCCCCTCATAAGTCAAACACCTTGACAACACAGCTTCTTAATAAAGAAGGCAAAAGGGGTGGGTAGCTAGAAGGAAAAATACACAAATATGCAGTATGCTTACCCAGGCATTCATCAGTCTAGTTGATGGAGGCTGGTCCCATGTTGTCATAAATTCAATCTTAAGCAAACACTCATTTCTCTCTTGTTCCCAGATTATTGATGCAAAGAAAAGCAGATAGTCATGGATGATATCCATCAAGGGAGGGTAAGGGTTTCAAACTTGCCCAATTCCTCCACATAAGTAAGGCAAAGAGGACCACTCCTTTGGTGTCCATCTGTGTTTAAACATTTGGAGTTCCCATAAGACACTGTGAAAAATTATCAATGTAGAAGAATGGTTTGAAGGAAAGTTTGAGGGGCATAAGGAGGATGCACCCTCTTCCCTCATATCCATCAAAAGGAAGAGTCCTTTACAGGCTAACATAAAGGTTATCCCATGACAGGTCAAAAGATCTGACCCTTTTCACTTTGGATAAGCCACAGCTCTGTGTTTCCTTTTATAAAAGCAAGATGATGGTTGGGGGTCAGGCAAGCAGAGAACTGTTCTCTCATTTTTCTACACTGAAAAAAAGTTCATACTGGTGGAGCCACTGTGTAAAACTGGCAAGAATAAAGCTAAATATACACATACCTGATGACTCAGTAATTCCACTCCTAGGAATTACCCTTAAATGAAGTACATGCATATGTTTATTATTTCGAAGGAAAAAAAACTCTAAATATCCATCAATAATAGAATGGTTATAAACACTGTGGTTTATTCATAAGAAGGAATACTATTTACCAACGAATATGAACAAAAAACAACTACAGCAGCAGAATGGATGAATCTCAAAATAATTTTGAGTGAAGAAAGCTAGACCCAAAGGTACATATTGTATGATTCCATTTATATAAAGTACAAAAAAAGGGCAAAATTGAGCTATGCAGCTGGAGGTCAGGACAGTGGTTCAGGGAGAAGGGGACAGTGACTGGAAGGTGACACAAGGAGAACAAATAATGGTTTGATTCTTTATCTGGGTGCTGGCTACACAGTGCTGACTCAGTGAAAATTCATCAAGCTTACACTTACAGTTTCTATATTTCACCACATGCATGTTACAGTTCAATAAAACTTATATTTATTTATTTTAGAATATCAGATCATGGACATCGGAATTTTGAACTCTCAAAAAGGAAAAAAAAAACCCTCAGTAAGATAAAAATTGATCCTATGGTAACCCCTACTGGATCATGTTCCTAGGCATCTGGATATATGAGTGATCCTGCCAGTGCTGAGAATAAGAGAAAGTGGGGGCTCCAGCTCCTCTTACTCCTCAGACAGAGCAGGTAACATGGTTAGATTTCCTAACATTGTCACCAGCCCCAAAGAGACCAAGAAGGGGTTGGAGAGAGAAGGAAGAGGAGGAGGCATAGTAGGGGCTGAGCCCTCCAGAAAGATGGATGGCATCCAAAGCTAGGGCCCTGTGCCCATAAAGCCGCAGCAGGCAGGAGGCTGATCATTTTCCCTGTGGCCTCCCTGGCCACAAGAAAGATGTATGGCATGTGATGGAATTGCTTTGATGGTAATTATTTCCTGCTCAGACAGGGAGGCGATAGATCATCTCAGGGGAGGCTCCTTAATTGAAAAAGTGTCAATAGATAAAGAGCAATAAAAGCTTTTTCAGCTGAAAGCCTGGTTTCCTTAGCCCCATCTGCTTCATTCTCAACCAACCTGCTAATGCTACTTCACTAAGAAGGGTCCTCCTGGGTCCTGTTAGCTCTCACCTCACAGACTTTGTCCTACCTGACAGACTATGTCAGAGGGCAAGAGGCCTCCACTTCCTTGAAGTCAGGAAAATCCACTCCCCAAATCTCCTGATCAATGTTCTGAGTGAACCATGAAACAAATGTTGTCCCAAACTGTCATTTAGTTTATCCTCACTGATTACAGGATGACCTTATTTTCTTCTTGGGGATTTTCTGGGCCCTTAAACCTTAAGTTACACCTCTTCCCAAAGACCTCTGAGCTACTGTCCTGTTGATTAGCATCCTATCAGAGGTGCCAGGAGAAATTCAACTCAAAGCCTCCCATTTCACTTTGTGAGCAGTTTTGAAGAAACTCTTTTTGTGGGGAGGAAGTGAAGCCTAAATTATCACCTACAATGAGGTTTGGGGATGACCAGTATTTTCACAGATTAACTCACTCCACAGAATGTACTGGACACCCACCACGTGCCAAAGACCATGCTCCCCTTTTAGCTTGGCTTGACTGCTACAGTCACTTAACCTCTCTTGAGCAGAGGCTCACCAATCCTTGGAGAACCAGAAGCTGGAAGATGTGACTAAGTGGATTCAGAGAGGCTTTGCCACACCCACAGAGCTTTGATTGATGCTTTGCTGTAAACTGGAAAGGTGGTCTCTGTGTTCCATGACCCAATTCTGTACAACATTTCTATCAAAACGTGTTACACAGAATTGTAACTCAGATGAAGATGTAGACACACTCAAAGCTAGGAAGGAGAGTAGGTGAGGAAATCAGGATTCTATATCTCAGTATCAGATGGACTGATTCAAAATAATAAATTATAATAAGGTTTATGTTAACTTTCTGGGTTCAGGTTAAACAAATATATCTAACTTCAAGAATGGGGAGCCCTTGCTCAACAGCTATTCCTGTGAAAAAATCTGGAGGATTTAGGTGACCATATGCTTTTTTTGAGGCAAGAATATGATATGATGGTTAAAATATAACATTGGGCTATATTGTTGGACATATGGAGGTCAAAGAAAAATAGAGAATAAAATTTCTACACCCTTCTCTGAGCATAACACCAACAGTACTGTTTAGTTCTGAGCATCACTCTGAAAAATGACTGTGAGCCTAAAGGAAGATGCATAGGCTAGTAAGGGGTCTGGAAGCCAACACAGGAGCATTTGATGGAACTGAGGATGATCTCAGGTAGCAACAGAAAGTTCAAATTCATTTTCAAATTCTTAAAGTATTATTAAAAGAGGAATTGGCACTTTATTCTTGTAATATGAGTGGGTAGAATGAGGGCCAATGAATATGGTAGGAGGATTTTTTTTTTCTTACTATAAGGAGGAATCTCCAACAATCACAGAGTTTGGACAATACAATAGTTGGTGTATGCCCCCACACCCAGACACCTGCTTTCACCACACTGAACAATTTTTAAGTCCTTTTTGTCCTTTAGGATTGGGGCTAACCTAGATGACTTTAAGTCTGTTTTAATGGCTACAGTCAATAATGAATGCAGGTAACCACTTATTCAGCTTTTCTTAATGCTCCTTGCCATGAGATGTCACTCAAGACATGGAGAGGATGTGAGGGATTGGTGGGTCCCAGGGGCATGACTTCCTAGTATTTTCCATATATGCCCCTGAAACACCCTGGCATTGTGTGGAACTGTTCCCAGAGAGCAACAATTCCACCCTCTTGCATTGCATGGTAGAGAGTAAGGAACATTCTAGATGTTCATAGCTTGCATAGTCCCAAAGAGCCTTTATAGCCCAATCATCCTACATTTTTATGGGGTGGGGGGAGTGTACACATAAACATAAAATTTACCATGGTAACCATTTTTAAGAGTATGGTTTAGTGGCATTAAATACATTCACATTGTTATGCAACCACCACCACCATCCATCTCCAGAATGTTCAGCCTACTTTCCAATGCCATCATGAAGTTAAAAAACTATTCCCCAAAGCTGTGTCTAGTTATGGCAGCCATGTGCTATATGCCATGGATTTCTATGCAGGCCCACCATGGCAGTGACTGTCCCTCTCAATGTGCATACTTGCATTTCTAGTTAAATAAGCTTCTGATATCTGACACAGCAAGGGGGTTATGCCTGTCACTGGTTCCAGGTGAACATGTGATGTCCACCTGTGCTTCAATGTATAAGCAGCCTTCTGTTTGCTTGGTAGAGAAGATGGCTTAAGAAGCCTCTTCTTACGTTGGAATTGATGACCCCCCCCTCCCAAGGAAAGGGGCCAGCTTGGGTCCAATTTCACTTTTTTCTGAAGGAAAGGGGAAAAGTGGTAATGAAGGGTTCATGCACACTCCAGTTGATCTGCCTGGCTTGGTGTTAATGTAAACAGTTAACTGCAGTCGTGTAGGCCTAGGAGAATACAGGGTAGCTTTAATTAATTCCAGTACACGCCTTGCAATGTTTACATTCCAAATTACCTTCAAGTCAGAAGTATGTGGCCCAGAACCACAGTTTGGGGGCAATAAAATTCCACTGGCCGCTGCTTCCAGCATCTGGAAGTCATTTGCTAAAAGAGACAGAGTTTGCTATTTGGGAAAGTTAGATGTGCTTCAAGGGAGAGATGAGGTGACAGTGGCTTTCTCCCAAGCTGCTGACATAAGGAAAGAACCTGGCTAGTTTCAGAGAAAGAGTGATATCCTGTGTTCTGAGCAGAGAGAGGAAAGCCCCACCATTTGCTGCCATCAGCATGAAAGGAAGCCTAGGATGAGAGCCTGGGGAAAGATGTTACACCCATGACCAGGATTAGATTTCTAGAAAGTATTTTGCGTTGTTACAGACACCAGCTCTTGGTTTGCTAAAATTGGGGTTGTCTTCCTTTTCCCATTCCTTATCTACCTCCCACCCAAGTGCATTTTCCAGGATTCATAGAAAACTCCATCTGCATTAAGAAGGGTGTTTGGAGGCAACAGTTGGTTTTTCTGATGTGCTTGAGAACATTACAAGTTGGTTACACGATATCTCCAAAACACACTGGGTCCTTGGCACCTCTTATGCACTGAGAACTGGAACCTAGTGAATGAAAGAATCCTCTGAGTACAAGGCCCTTGCAAATTTCATCTAGTCCCTCCCCCTGCCTTTAGGCAGAGCTAAATATAACCCGCTCCACACTTTCAGACATCTACCATATTATTTTCCTCTTCAGATCTGAGAAAGGAAGGCTGGGTTATGAAAAATACTTTGCACTGGCTCCTTTGGAAGTCAAATTTCCAAATGAGTTAACAATTCTAAAGGGTTTATAGTATCTCTCTAAACAAATCAAAACTTCATGTAAATCCTATTATTTGTCAATGTAGTTTTGTCTCCCACTGGTTCAAAAGCCAAGTTAGATTTGTTGGTGATACACTTCAAGAATTCTGCAACTGTGAGGCAGGATACAGAATGTTGCCCCATCTTTCCGGTTAAGGAAACTTAAAGGAGTAGAAGTGGGCCCTGGAATCAAACAGACCTGGATTGAGGCCTTGACTTGGGTTAAGTTACTTCTCTGAGCCTCCATTTCTTGTGTATAAAGTAGAGACAATACTACAACTTCTCTGATGGGGGTGTTAAGTGTTAAATGAACACTAAGAGTTGTCAAGGGATCTTGAATACTAAGTTCTCCTAGCACAGTAGCTTGAGTGGCCTGAGTAGTGAGCTGAGTGGCTCTGGGACCATGCAGGGAGATTTTAATCACAGATCCCCAGGCTACCATGTCTCTGACTGCAGGTAGTACTAGGTATACCCAGACTGCTCCCTCTTGGAAACTGGAGATCCCAGCTGTCTCCCAGGCTCTGTGCTGGGTATTCGGCATTCCACAGCCAGTTCTGCTCCACTTCCTTATTCCTTCCTTCCTGGATTGTAAGTGGCCAGAAAGCAGGCACCACATCTGTGTAGATCACTGGGTGCAATACAGTGCTTGCAAAGCCACCTAGAAAGCAGTGCTTAATAAATGCTTTTTATTATTTTTATTTATTAAAAAAGTTTCCTTATTTATTTTGAGAGGGGGAGAAGGGGCAGAGAGAGGGAGAGAGAATCCTAACGAGGCTCTGTGCTGTTAGCACAGGGCTTGACATGGGGCTTGAACCCACGAACCATGAGATCATGACCTGAGCTGAAATCAAAATTCAGATGCTTAACTGACTGAACCACCCAGGTGCCCCTTAATAAATAATTTTTTAAATGATCATCAAGATGACATTGCTATGTTACACATTACCCACCTTGCTTCTTTCTCTAAGCCACTTGGACAATCATGGACTGGAGTTTCTTGCCTCATATCCTAGCCTGTGGGTGTTTGAATGATTCCTATAATTAAGTAGTTTTGGGTCTTTACTATTTGCGTCAGCATTTCACCAAGTGTAGTCCAAGGATTAACTGTGTCAAAACCACATGGGCTGGGGGTGGTAAGGGAGTGTGCTAAGCTAAAAATGCAGATTCCTGGCCTGCACCCCAGACCTCCTGAATGATAATCTCCGGGAACAGAGGCAGGGATCTTCCCTGTAAATAAGTCTTCCTGGTGTAGCCTCTGTGGCTCCAGGATCTGCTGTTTCTACCCTTGCTTTTTAGAATCTACAATAATGGGCAGTTGTATTGGTCTCCCAGAATTGAGAGTGTGGCCAGTTAGTTACATAAGTGGGCTTAAGCCAGAAGAATTTGAACTTTCTGCCCTGTCAAGAGACCATGCAAATTCAAACGCACCAGAGAGCAGGCAAAGCTTCTCAGTGCTCTGGGATCAGCAGCACAGAAAAGAACGCTCCATTCATAGCCTCAGAAGATGAAGTGTCTTTCCCAGATGACATCCCTGGGTTCATCCTGCATGGTCCTGGTCCTTCATGATGGATGGCTCTGTAATTTTTAGAAAGTGCCCTGGGTGGTTGTGCTGCACAGTAAAATTTGGGAACCAGAGTCAAAGTTTCAGGCCGTCCACTTCCACCCCAGTGAGCTTTGCCAAGAGGCACAACCATGCAACGGGAAAACCCACAAACTCTGGGCAGCGGGGAGCTGGATTCTAGTCAGGGCTCTGTTGCCTCCTAGGAGCTGTGTGGTCCTGCACAGGTTCCTAGGCATCGTGGAGCCTTGCTTTGTCCCAACTAAAGAAATCTCCAGTGTTCAGATTTTTATTTTGTCAATGACATCATTTTTGCCAAAGAAACTTACCCCGCACCTGGATACAGAAAACAGATTAAAGTGCAGTGGTCAGCACCACCTGCAGCAGCCCCACAGGCACATGAGCAGGAGCCCAGAACCCAGCTCTGAATCCTCTGGGGTGATCGAATGTCCAAATCAGACTTGCAGCTCTGCACATCCCAAGGCTAAACTCCAGGAGGAGATGGGAGGAGAGTCGTCAGCTTGCTCAAGAAAGGATGCAAAGAGCTGGCTGGCAGGCGGCTGTCTCATGTTTCAGCTGGGTACCCCACAGGCAGCTAAGAATGGGCTCTGGGTAGCAGTGGTAGTTTGGCGAGGGAAGTTCCGCTCCTCCAAATCTAGTCACTGGGGATGTGGAAGCCCTGACGATCTCATTCCCCTGACAGCAAATGGCCACTATCTCATTTCCTATCACTGCCACTGCAGGAGCTGTTCCCACACACACAGACTTTAGAAACACTTCCTCATTTGTATGTGAGATGGATGTGCATAAGCTTTTCTTCCAAAGGACATTTGCATATTAAAGACCCCAATGATAGGTCCTGTGGCAAATCAGCTTGTTTAGAATATTTCTAAACCAGCAAGTCTCAAACTTTTTTGACTGACTCTTTTTTACAAGTAAAGTTCATCCAGTATTCTTTGGAAGACAGTTTGTGATACACAAAGGTATAGTTTCAGAAGTGTCTGAATGTGGGTTTTAGGAAAAGGCTGACATTCTGAGGATCTGGAGTTGAGGAGAGGCAGAAGAGGAATTATTTTTAAGGTTTTTCCCTTTAATTTTATGTTCAAGGGGACAAAAGACTATAAGACTTAACTTTATTGTTACTCAAGTCCTAGGACTCAAACTAGCTATTTGTGAGAGGACTCCAGGGTCCCGCAAGTTTGCATGCTCTTTGGCAGAATTTCAGGATAAGACAGTGGACCTGAACTGGAGGCCAGCGCCAGGTATCACTCTGTCCTTGAGGGCTTCCTGCTGACCCTGTTCGCCCGGAATGTGTCCGACCACAGATCACACAGGCTGAAGGTGTGTTGTATCTGCTCATTCTAAGCTTCCCACCATGGACTAGAGCCTGGGAAACATCAATCTGCCTAGACAAACCATAGCTTCTGGAAGTTTCTGAAGTCCCTTTCACATCCTAGCAGTCTGTCACCCAATAGGACTAGTGGCCCAGTGTGTCTTTCTTCATGGGAAAGACAGGTAAGGTTAAGAACATGGCACCTGGAGCAAGACTACCTGGTTTCAAATCCTGGCTCCACCACCAGGATTTGACTCCTTAAGGAACTTCTGGCAAGTTCCTTAACCTCTTCATGCCTCAGCTTCTTCAACTGTTAAAATGGAGAATGTCAATATGAGGATTAAATGAGTTAACCTAAGTTAACTCATAGTTAACCATAGTTAACACAGTGTCTGGTACACAGTAAGCATCAGAAAGGTGTCTGCTATAGTAGTATTACACCACAATTCTGCCTCACTAGCAGACTGGTTTTGGTGGTGGGAAGAAGAAAACCCACCAAAAAACAGCAAACTATTTTTTGGTGGTAGGAAGGAGAAAACTCACCCTGAGTTGTTTCTGAACCTCTACAAGTGTGCACAGCTGAAAGAAAGGCAGGATAATGGGGACAGCATCCAAGATAAGACAGATATATTGGCATACACGGGAGGAGCACCAGACCGGGAACCAGGAGAGCTGGCCTCCATGTGAGGCTCCACCACGAACTTTGCCATATGACTGGGGCAAGTGTCTTAACTTCTCTGAGCCTTGGCTTCCTCCAGAGTAAAATTATGGGGTTGAACTAGGTGATATCAGAGTCTCTCAGATTTTAAACTCCACGTTTCTAGGCCCAGGTGCTAGATACGGGAAGGGCTGGGGTGGCACAGAGCCAGCTTGAGCCCAGAACTAGCCCTGTGTGTGCACATCTGTGTGCTGGACAGGAGCTCAGGGAAGATATGTTCAGACACCTCCCTCAGCCCCTACCAAGGAGTCTCTGCCCAGCAGTCTTCTGAGTGGCTCAGGATGGTGCTGACACCAAGGCAGATATTCTAAAAACGTGCTCACACAGCTGCCATCTAGCTACTTAGCACTATGTTCAACTAGGTAAGAATTTAATGTCACAGTCAAGATTAAAACTCTGTAAAAATGGAAAGCCCTTGGTGCGGCTACTTTTCTCATCCACATACATGGTTCACCCTGCCCTGTGCCTCTTTTCCCCCTACAGCCCTGCTTTATGCCCACGTGTTGAACCTCACTTAGCTCAGTGTTTGGATGCAAAGAGCATCTTTTGAATTCACAAGCAACTAGCTGCTCTGGCTCAGGTGAATGTGCTGCGTGGTGCAGGGAGGGCTCATTCACCGGGAGGTCTGCACATGCTTGGTGGCCTGTAAGAAATCTGCTTTCTGTCCCTTTATAGACAGGAAGAACACAGGGTCTGCCTCCTCTGGATGCTCAGTTATGTGAGCTGCCACTTCCTCTCCCAGCTTTATGGGGTCGGTCTGGCCCTAATCATAGGGTGGAAGAGCGACAACACGGGGGACAAAACAGGTCACAGTGGAGGTGATTTCAGTCCAGAGAAACCTGGCACTAGGGTTTCCTCTAGTGCTGGGTTAGTATATCAGGCTTGCCTCTTGTGGCTGCCACTGCATGCTCGGGGAGGCCACACTTGGAAGGAGGGGAGACTGGGAATCCCAAAGAGTCTCCTAGGCTGGACCACCCTCCACATTTCTCCCAGGGCCCTGTTCTCTCTCAAGCCCCCACCCTGCCCCTTCATATGCATGCATACAAGCACGTGGAGGCACACACATGTGTGCGTATGCATGCTCGCGGGCACAGGTGTGCACCCACACACACACGGGGTCTGCACTGCCTCCGGCTGACAGACTTGTAACTCACCAGAATCCACTGTCTGATGTTTCACTTTCCACCAGAGTTCAAAGTCCTTGACAGACATCTCGTCTGTCCTTGTCTGAACTCTCAGAGCTCTAACAGAAGTGACAAACGAGACCTACTCCCCACCCTGCCTTCGGCAGGTGAGAGAGACAGAGCCATCTGCCTGGGCTCTTCTGGAGAAGGGCCACACCTCCCCCGGGAAGCAGCAGGGCCACTGCAAGGACTCCCTCCATGGCCTCCTACATGGTGTGCACTTGTGGCATGCAGGAAGAATCGGGATGAAAGCCCAACAAGACTGTCCCTACCACAAAGCACCTCATTTCCCCAAACATACCAGTTTTCAGGGCTCCTCCTCCACCCCCCGGGTGCCTGGATGGGACTTAGGTGCTCACGCTCTGCACAACCTTCGTACCAGCCTTGCCCACGTAGACAAATCCACTAGTGGATTCTATTAGGGCTGAATGTGTTCCCCCTGATTCACATGTGGAAGTCCAAGTCCCTGGTATCTCAGAGGGCTACTATAGTTCAAGACAGGGCTCTTATAGAGCTAAGTAAGTTAAAATGAGGCCATTAGGGTGGACACACAGGTATGGAGGGAAGGTGGTGTGAAGACACGGGGAGAAGGTGGCCTTCTATAAGCCAAGGAGAGAGGCCTCAGAGGAAGCCAACCCTGTTGACACCTTGATGTCAGACTTGTGGCCTCCAGACTGAGAGAATATATTTTTGTTGTTCATGTCTCCCAATCTGTGGGGCTCTTTTCAAGGCAGCCCAAGCACCTCAGACAGATTCCGTCACTCATTTTCCAATCTGTAAAACACGTGCGTGGCTAGAAGCCATGCTCATGAGCCAGGATATTGGCTCCAACGCCCATCCATGTCCCTGCCAGTTAATGCCCGAAGCTCCCACAGCCTGGCCAAAGGAGGAGATGAAGGAGGAGTCAAGTGAAAAGAAGAGAGAGGGCCCAGAGTGATGCTCCCCACGGCACCAGGCCATCCTCTCTCCATGGCATGAAGAGCCCTCTCAGCATCTTGCTCTCTGGCCTCCCCTGCTTGTGCTGTGATGTATGTCCTACATTTACAAAGTCTCCCAGTCAGGCACTAACCCCTTACCATTGCAAAGGCAATGAGATACAGCCAGAGCACTCAGTCTTAAGACAACCAACATGGAGATGGAGCCAACATGCTCCCCAGTCCTAAATTAGAACGTGAAGGGCAGGGAAACAAAACAGACCAAAATACCATTCTTCTCATGAGGGAATATTTACTGAATAGTTTATATATACTGAATGAATCTTATGTAAGAGTCAACATGTTCAAAGCACTAAAAATAGGTCTGGATACATTTTGGTGAATAAGCTATTAATGTATTTAACCCTTCTCAAGAAAAAGCATATGTGGAGGAGAAGGTAAGTGGCCACTCATTACCTACCCTCAAGCCCTCCCCCAACCCTGGCTCACTGTGGACCATCACAGGGGAGAGGACATGGGCACAGGTGGACAGCCCCCACCAGCAGAGAAGAAAAGTCCACAGGCTTCCAGGAGGGCAGGGATACAAGGGAAGGAACTTCCAGGAATTGGTAGCTTCTTACAGCTTACCTGTGGAAGGGCATGGAGAGTACACAGGAGGCAAGGGCCTCAAAGTTACCCTCCTGCCTCCTCTGGAAGGTGAGCTTCACATTTGCTTCCCAGCACTTGGGCCAACCTGGCACTCACAGTGTGGGAGGTGGGGGACGGGGGCGCCATGCACTGCCTTATGCTCCTACCAAGATATAGGCCAAGTACTCTCCATTCTACCGTCCCAGTCCTGGGAGAGTCCCCCAGTCAAGGGTCAAGGATGGTGAAAGGGTTAAATAGCCACAGATGAGGCCTCAGGGTAGGAATTCACTGTGCACGTCTCATCGAATAGCCGAGGCAGCCAGAATTCAGTCCATAAACACTTGTTGGTCACAAAAATCATCCAGCCTCAAAAGCAGTATCCTTTTCAGAAACCCAAACACTTCTTCTTGTAAGTGAACCAAAGTTTACAAATTTTTTCCTAATAAATCAGTTGGATTGTACTTCTTTTGCAAGATTACTGACCCAGAAACAAATCTAAAATGTCTTCGAAATAGTCTCTCAACCACACTGATAGTTCATTCAATTGCAAAGCCTGACTACAGTCTCTTCTCATTTTTATTTCCAGCTGGTTAACAACTAAGGAACATTAAACTAGGAGTAGGATCTGGGGCTCCCAACGACTGCCAAAGCCAGGCTGGGGAATCTTGGGGAAATCTCTTTGGTATCCTGGGCCTCTGTGCACCTCACTTGGAAAATGAATGGGCAGATGATATCTGTCAGGCTCCTTCAGCCTCTGCCTTGTAAGACCCTATTATTCCAGGGTTTCCACAGGAGATTAGCCAATGACACTACATTTTCAGAATGTTCATAGGTGCTCTGTAGGAAGAAGTGTTCTGTGGTCAAGAAAATTTGGAGGTGACACAGGGTTGTTTACTGCAAGACTTCTCTGAACCTTGAAAAATGTTAATGAGCAATCTGTGATTCACCAGGAGGGGAATTAAAGCTGCAGCATTTCTAACATAAGGCATAAAATCTGACTTTTAAAAAAATTTTTTATAAGACTGGAAAACCTTTAACATCCACAGAGGAAAGCAGGATATGGAGCTAGTCTTCTGGGACAGAGGTTTCTACTAATGTCCCCCAAAAGGTGGCACAGAGGAAGGAGGGCACCTACTCACCTACCCAGAGTCAGGTGAGCCCTGGGGGGGGGTGTCCCCCCCCCCCCCCCCCCCCCCCCGCTCCAGACAATCCCAGGATATGGAGGCTGTTCCCACAGCTTCCTGGGCAAATCTTCCATGAAGACCTGCTCACAACCAAAAGTGGACTGCATGCCCACAGACCACTGGGAGCTGTCCCCAAGGCCACAGAGTTTAATGACCCTGATGAGAAGTGGCCATGGGCTCAGGGATCCCAGGCAGGTCAGCTGCTCATCACCCTGATCTCAGCTGTATCCCTTTTGTCTCAGGCTGCTTTCCAGAAGCCTCGCCTTACACATTTCTTGTCTTGGGATTTCCCGGGCAGGTTCCTGACTCAGGGCCCTTTCCCTACTCTCTCAAGAGGCCCCTCACCATCTTCAGGGCTCATTGAATATGCCCTTTGAATCCTTTAGCTCTGGAGAGTCCGAATGACACAGTTTAGCACTTAATTACACATCCTCTTATCTGGCTCCTGTTCTTCAAACAGTGCTAACTATACTTCCTAGACTGGATCACAAATGTCCTCAAGGAAGGGAATACTGTCCTTCTTTATGTGATGCTACCAAAACATCAAGCTGAGCAAACAGTAGGCACTCAATAAATGAATTTAATTAATTCATTCTGGATGGTAATCAGGACCTCACTGTTTTCCCAAAGATGGCATTCATTCTTTATAAATATGTCTTGCATGTGATGTGCAGAACATTACTTCAACCCTCCCCAGAGTTCTCAGTTCGGATATGAATTCAAAACTAGTCTACCCCCGCCAGCCCCTAGGGCTGCTGCAGACTTCAGGGCCAGAAGTTTTTACTTCACATTCTTTAAATCTCCTAAATTTCTCTCTTTGTCTGCAGCTTCGACTTGAGTTACAAAATGAATGATGATGATGGTTAACACTTGCTGAATATCTGTGATGTGCTACACACTATTCATGTATTAATTCACTTAATTCCCAACACTTTTATGAAGCAGGTGCCATTGTGGTGATGATGAATGAGGCTTGAGGAGGTTGGGTATCTTTTCTGGGTCCCACAGCTCACAGTGGTCTATCTAGTGGACCCCACAACCACCAGATGGTCAATAGGAGACATGTAAAATCTCTTTTCCTGGAAAATGAGGATTGAGCCTTTGCCTCCCAGTGTTTTCTGAATCTAGCTTATTATCAAATCAAACAACAATAAAAATAATCATTCTTCATTCCTACCCACAGAGATTCTGTTTCAGCAAATCTGAGTGGGGCCCAGGAATCTATATTATTTCAAAGATCATTGGGAGATTCTGGTGGTCATTCAGGATTGAGAAGCACTGATACAATCTGTGCTCTTCTGTCCACAGCACCCGAATTAAACCACAACAGGCATCAGACAAGAGATCTTTGATGAAAACCTACTGAACACTCACTGGGTAGGAAATGGGAAACAGCTGGTTGGCATTCCAACCCTCCCTGCTTCCTTCCCTCCCCATATCCACTGAAAAATGTATATAGTTTAGTCCACTGGGCCTCAATAGTGATGTCCAGGGAAAGTGAGGAGAGCCAAGAAGAGCTGGAGCCCAGGGCACCCCACATCCATATTTTCAAAGCTTCTCTGGTGGTTCTAATGCATAGCTTACACATTTGTCTTTTTTAAGTTGAAGGACTCTGCCCATTCAGCCTTGACCTTCAAAAGCTCCTTTCTCACATAAACAAAGTGAGCAGGGATGCTCCTTAACAGCTCCAGCTAATTTTAAAACTAATAACATTAAAATGTTTTAATACCATTACTAGTTCAGTTCAGCCTCATTAGGAAGAGTAAATAAAACAAAACATATTCCACGCACACGTGCAAATGGATAAAGTCAAGTCCCTGGGAGATGGTGACCATGTTGGTGTCACTCCTTAGGCCAGCTTTCAGCATACTTCCCTGCCCACCTGGTGTCATGGACACAACAGGTCAGGGCTGGGAGGGACTTGGGAGAGGCCCTCCATGGACACACAGGGACACAAGGGAAGTGACTTGCTTACATCTGGTGGCAATATCAGAACCAGAACCAACCAGGTGGCCCCAGATGATGTCATGGCACAACAGCAGTTAGCCTGCCAGCCTGCCAGACTCTACTCTTTGCTTTCCAAATGCTGGGGCAAAAAGTGAATAATATCAGTCACTGAAGCCTTGATGCCAATTTTTGACACTGTCACCTGAAGGATACCTTCATTTTAATTTCCAGCATGAATGATTTTGTTTCTTATTAAAGAAACTTGAGACCCTTGTTGAGCTTATCACAGGGCAGGCAGGAGCCATGCTGTCTACACTCACTTCCCTTTACTTCTGCATTCCAACAACCTACGAGCAGCAGGAGGTATTGCCCCTACACTCAGATGGGGGAAACCGAGGCTTTGAGAGGGCAAGTGCCTGGACTAAGGTCACAACAGCACATATGGGTGTTTGAACCAAACTGACTCCAAAGTCCATGGCTGTAATCACTGGGAATATTGTCTCCTTCACACTGGACAAGGCAGGAAGGAAGTATATTTTGGAACAACTGCTAAGGGCCCCTGAAACAGAAAAGACAACCTCCTTCTGAGAGTTTCTCTTCCCTGTCTTTTCCTCCTCTTCCTCCCCCTCCCCCTCCCTCCTCCCTCGCCTCTCCCTCTTCCTCCTCCTCCCTCTCCTCCTCCCCCTCTTCCTGCCTCTCCTCCTACTCGTCTTCCTCCTCCTTTAAATGTGTGTGCAGTTTTTGGTTTTATATTGTGTTTTTGGCAAATGCTGGAGTGCTGTAACACATCTATATATATCCAACTGTTAAAAATAAATTCAGGTGTATACATGTTACATATACCTGTGAACTCACGGGGTATGGAGAAATATTCTAATGTGAGATATATGAATATACCTATGCATATGCACACGCACATATTTAACATATATTCATACATATATATAATATATGGATAGTCACACACATCTATAATGTATATATTCAGACCAAGCAGAAGGAGAGGACCCAAGATTCTCACAGAGATGCAACCTGAATGATTTTAATGTCAAAACATCACTCAAAATTCACAAGCATGCTCTGAGGCTTAGTGATGGTGGGGAAAATACAACACCTGGGTGTCAGAACTCCACAGAGATGATTCCTTAGCAATCTCTCTCCCCTTTTCCTTTCCTCTTGGGAGGCAGAGGCAACAGCCCATTTTCTTACAACCCACTGTCTTTTGAGAAATTAAAAATAACAATCTTAATAACAGCACAAGTGAATCAGGCTCGTGGACTTGTCCACTAATGACAACTTTCTGAATCTGCCAACGGTTTTCTATTTGTCAATATCCTCCTGGTGCAGGCAGAATCTCTCTCTCCCAAAGTCCCACCAGCACTGTGGATGAAACAATCAGTCTGTAAATGCCTCTGGTAAATGCTACTGTCAATAAGGCAGTTCCCATGTTTTTGGTGCTCCTGTCTCTAGAGTAAATGACAATTAAAATTTGGAGGGTAAGCTGAGGGGAGAACACTCAGGAAGCTTGCAAACAAAATCGGAGTTAGTTTTATTACTCAGTTGTTTGCTTCTCTGTCCCTTACTGGACACCTTTCCTTTTATCATGGATATTTCCCCACCAACTGGCAGAGGGATGCATCCCCAAGGCAGTACCCAGGCAAAATGATGATGAAGACACAGTTGGCTTTCTAAGCCCTTCTCCATTTCTTCAGTCAGTTCCACGGATTTATTTGATCTGTGACGAGCTAAGTGATTCTGATAAGGGTGTTAGCACGTTAAAGTTTTCTCTTTCCCTGGAGGATTATGGAATAATGGAAGCAAAGCAAAGCTCTAACGGTGGAATTTCAGGCAGTGGGACACTTACAAGGAAGAGAAATTTCCACCCCATGCAGATGGATGTTTCTCTATTGTTGGACCACACACCAACTGGGGCGTTTTATACTACTTTGTGCCCCTTATCACACTGGCTTCCCTTCCCCTTTTCCTCACTCCTTGGCACCATGGTAGAGGATGCAGATAGTCAGCAGTTTGATGTGGGAAACCTCAGAGGAGGAGGTTGGGGCCACATTGCCTGGCAACAGTGCAGGTGGTGGTGGGCAGTAGGTGGTCTGGGATGAGGATGTTCTGAAAGCAGATATTTCTTCGGGTTGATGTTGGAAGGGAAGAAAACTGGACCTGCACTCTTTTTGACCCCAGTAACCTTCCTCCAGCCTGTCCCAGTGTGTGACGATGGCCTTGGATTGAGGGTCCAGAGAGAAAAGAGCCCAAACCAGTGTCAGGGTTAAATTAACCCTAAATATAAACTGTCTTTGTTGCCTATGACCTGTCTTTTGGCCTGTGAGGCCAGACCATATAGAAATGCTTCTGCTATTGTTTGCAATCAAGGGTTTTAGGTTCCTCCGTCTCTAGGGTGAAGATTCCCTGCACTTCTGCATTTTGCTGCAAAGAGATTGCTCCTCATAACCATTAGGGCAGAGTGGCTATCAGGTCCCCACTCCATTAGCATGGATAAACACTTGTGCTCACTCATCATCTGTCAACATCTCTCTTTTTCCCCACTCCCTTTCCATTTTCCCATCTTTACTCTAAGGCACAGGGCACAAGTCATCCATTTTTATGACACCTGCTGAGCAACCTCATTTTTCTGACCACTCTGGCATGTGACACCCCTTCCATTCTCCTTGCCTCTTACCAAGGCTGTTCCTCTATTAGAGAGGAGGGCAAGACCCAGTCACAGGGACAAAGAAGCAACATGTTCACAGAAACAAACCAGTGAAAAAAATCCATGCAATCTGCAATACGACATATGAATAGAGGATGCACATTGAGAGGTTAGGAGTGTGAGCTGAGAATCAGACAGCTGTTCTACTTCCATATCCGCCGCTTACAAGCCATGTGACCTTGAGCTTCTCAGAGTCTCAGTTTCTCAGGCTCATCTGTAAAATGGAGGTATTGCCAAGCAACAGAGTGGTTACAACACTGACATCATATGCTTGTGATGGGCCTCGCACTGTGCCTGACATACTGTGATGAATATAAACGGTAGGTTATTATTTTTAAACCTTTACCATTCTTAATACTATTTGGCATCTATTTGCCCCCCTCAGCTGAACCAGAATCATTATTATCAACACATACTCACTGAACAATGTTATTTTAAGGGAATTCTGCTAGGTACTGGGAATCCAAGAAATAGAAGAAAATTCCCCATCCTGGAAAGAAAAATTGGGGCACACAAACACACTTGCCTTGTACCAAATGTGTGAAGTATATAGTAAGGGCTGCAAGATGTCAGAGGACTTATCCTCATTGAAGGGGGGTTGGTTTGAATGAAACCTTGAAGGACAGAACAGGAAGAGGCATTTTAGATGGGGGTGACAGAGGTGGGAGGGACATGATATGAATAAGAAATAAGGAATTAGTCAGCTTGGCCATACTAGCTGATTCCTAAAGAATAATGGAGAATAGGCTTTGGGGATTGCTAAGGGCCACCTGTCAGATTAAGGATGTTAACTATCTAGGCTTCTATGAGCCAAAGAATCTGTTTTAAAGGGGGATTAAAGAGCAAAAGAGGGTTTAGGAAGAAGACTCTAGCAGAGGGCTTTATGCACACCTCTGCTAGAGTCTTCTTCCTAAATTTAGTGGGAGGCTATGTGCAGGGACCCAGTGGGAAGACTACTGCAATAGTCCAGGCCCCAGAAGACATAGTGAAAGAAGAAATAGGAAGAAGGGTTAGATGAGAGACAAATGCCAAAGAAATCCCTTCCTTGAGAAGAGTATGCCACAGAACTGTGAGCCCATGGAGATCCCACAACTGGGGCAGACATGATACAACACATACCAATTACACACATGAACAGACTGCCTGGCCCACCTATGGCTGGGTTTTCTGCTTGACTAATGGTGAAAACTGCCTTGACTACTTGCCTTGGTCAGTGTGATCAACAATGCATCCATAGTCCCAGCAGCTTCCGGAGATGCTCAGTATGACAGTGACCTGTTGTATATTAACTAAAAAAGCTGCTTTAACCAGCATACCTACTTGGACTTGTCTGACTTCGATGACCTGAGTTCTACTCTCATTGACTCTCTGCTTCTTTTCTTGGCCCTGTGGCATTCTTCAAGCTCTATGATGTGTCTTCAGAGACAGTCTTCCCTGCTCACAGAGCCACATCTTCTTGGACCTGCTTTCTGCCTGGATTCCTGCCCTCATCACTGAAGACCAAGCATACTTGACCTCTCTGATCTACCACGGCAGCTTCCCCACCAACCTCCCTGTCCACTCTTCCTCTTCCAGCCACTGCCTGCCACCACCAGACAGACCTTCCCAAATGTCAACAGGGCACTCCCTGACTGCCTAAAGGAACAGATCCAGTTTCTTCCCAGGATATTCAAGGTCTTCCCACTCTGGCCCCAGTCTTCATCTCCCCTAGCAGGCTGCCTACTCAAGGTTCCTTTAAAACATCAGCCACATTCATTCCCCATGCCATGGGCTATGCTCTTCTCTCTGCTTAGAATGTTCTTCCTTCTAGGGGTGGCTGAGTGGCTCAGTTGGTTAGGCACCTGACTCTGGGTTTCAGCTCAGGTCATGATCTCATGTTTTTGTGAGTTCGAGTCCCATGTCGGGCTCTGTGTAGCTGGCAGCCCACAGTCTGCTTGGGATTCTCTCTCTCTCCCTCTCTGCTCCTCCCCCACTCACTCTCTCTCTCTCTCTCTGTCAAAATAAATAAACTTAAAAAAAGAATAAATTTTAAAAAAAGAAAGAAAGAGTCTAGGTTTAAAGGCATTCATGGAGTCACAGGTTTGAAAAATATTAATTGTTCTTAACACTTATTAAGCATACTAGACATTTATTTATCCCAGGATGTGACAGGACCACACTATGTCATCATGTTATCAGATACGACTCATTCATATTTACATATATTATTGTTAATAAGCAAAAGGACATTGTACCTGTATCAGGAAAAAAAAAAAAAACCACCCTGCTTCTATCTATCCAGCACACCTATGCTACAGCTTGAGACCATGTCCTTCACTTTCGCACTTCAGAGGAGATTTTAAAAGTGTTACTGTTTCCTTGCAAGAGGCCTTCACAGGCATGAAGACTGTCCCGTAGGCACTGACGGGCCCTGGAAGCCATGTTAGGGGATGGATGCTCAGACACAGAGAAGATATTATGACCGGTCAGTGTGACACACTAACACCAGGGTCCCTGACACTTCAGTGTCCAGACGCCTCACTTCCCCCCTTCCACTCTCTTTCCTGTCCCACCCCCAGGGCAGAAATATACCCACCAGGGTCTCAGATTTTATAAGAAGTCTCTATGAAAATCCAAGTAATACACAAGTATTTGTGGCCTGGGCATACACCAGAGAAAGTATAAAGGAGCTGCAGAGGAAAGTGGAATTTCCTGAGTTGCCAAGGTCTTTTGGAACTAATAAATATGCCAGGAAATAAAAGCAAGGAACCAATTATAGAAGGCTCCTTGGCACTGACCTGTAACCAGGTGTGCAGGTTCCCACCAGCACCACCATGGGGGCCTGGTGCTGTGGGGCACAAACAAAATGGAAAGAGGAGAAAGTCAGGAAGGGACACTAACACACATTCCCACTTGGTTCTTCACCATGGTCTGTCCATTTGGGGCAGAGATCTGCCTGAGCTCTAGAAGGTCCCCAGGCCACTTAGAGAAGGTGGCTTTGTTTAGATATGCTACCTGCTACCTGCCTTTCCTTCCCCATTCACCTATCTCTGTGCATCCTCTATGCTCTAGGCTACCCTAATCCTTCTAGTTCACCTGCTTTGGCCACCATAACACCCCTATGCCTTCACAGAAGATACTTGCTACATGTTCATTGATTGAATACATAAGTCTATAGAGAGGTTCCCTAACTTGATCACAGAGCTGATTAGTCACAGAGCTGATTAGTGCTGCAGATTTCAAATGTGGGCTGATTCCCGAAATAGTGCTCCTGACCTCTATGCTGTACAGTGTGGGAGTGGGAGGGCACAGAGGGCAAGAAAGGGTACCTAACCTTATCCTTCTCCAAACACCTCAGGGCATCTATAACAATGTTCTGTAGACAGAGAAAGGACATACAAAATGCAGACAGAATTGACTCATCTCAGAGGTGCAGAATCACTTTCAACCACTTTTCCATGCATGCTTCCTTCTCTAATATTCCACAAAAGGATGGCCCTGTCTTATGAGACCCATCATTTGCTGAAGCGAACACCAACTTACACCACTAAATTCTCATCTAACTTGTCACACTTCCTCACTGTCAATTTCTTAAAGATAAGCTCAAGTCCTATGCCTCTTTGCCTCCCCAGGAACCACAACCAGGTCTGACACATAGTAGTGCTTGATAGATGTCTGGCAATTGTTTTCCCCTTATTTCTAATCCTTGCAATGCCCTCCTGTTGCTCTTACTGATAGTTGGGCTCAGGGTAGCCCCAAAATGGGAAAGATCATTAAACCCAACCAAGAAGTGAAGAGTTGAAACAGTCCTTTCTTGCCTTCTCAGTTGGAAAAATGCTTCCAAACAAAAACTCAAAATAAAATGTAGGATGGCTCTCTAACTTGGATCTTTTCTTCTGCCTCACTTTGGATTTCTGGAAAAGCTTTTTTTCCCCTGTATGTGCACCACTTTCCCATGTAGTAAACAGAGGTGATGTTAATGGCAAATGGACCAACGTCAGTGGCTTGGTTACACTCGCCTCTCTTCCTTCTTAGAATAGACAAAGAGCAAATCAACAGTGGCCTGGATGTGCTACCCATAAAAAAGCACTTCCAAATGCTGCCACTCGGAAGTTGCTCTAGCTATTGTCACAGCCAGATCCTGTGTTCTCCACCACAGGATGCTGCTGTGACAAGTTTTAATAAAACTATATTTATGCCGAACACAAGACCAAACAAAATCTCCAGACTCTAACATCTTATTTACAAACATCTCAATTTGAAGTAATCAAAACAGTTGCAAAACTACTAGTTACCTTCCTTTCCTCCCTCCTCTCCCTGGTGTCCTACTCACCAAGGAGCCAAATCCAGAAAAGGAGTTTGTAGTTTCAAGAAACTACCAGTAGGTGGCGCCAGCAAATGCTCTGGGTAGGCTCCAGGGCAGGGCCCTAGAGTAGGTAAGCAAAGGGCCTTGGATAAACACCCGTCTGGGTTCCATTTTGATTGTTTTGGCTGGTATCTATGGATTTTGAGGCTCCCTCATTAAAACGCTGCACTATTTTCCAAATAACTTTTTTTTTTTTTTTTTTTTTTTGCTTCAAAGGAAGGACTTTTTATTGCTTTTAGTAAGGGTTACCATTTAAGTGCTTGCTATGAGCCAGACATACTACTAGGTGCTTTTGATGCTATTAATCCTTGCAATAACCCTGTGACGTATTAGTTATTACCTCACAGTACATGGGATCTAGGACTCAGCAAGTTAAAGGGGCCTGACCACATGGCTGGCAACTAGCAGAACTGAGGATTTAAATCCAGTTTACGTAACTCCAAAATCCATGCTGTAAACCACCACCATTTTTTCTCAATTGGCTGGCTGATTCAGACAACCCATTTGAGAAAGCCAAGGATGTGATTCCTTAGGGCAGTCAGGAAATCATCCCTGTGTCCCAAAGATCCCATAACCAGTGCTGATGATACAGGCAATTTCATTCTTGGAATATTGGTCTTTCACATACCTCACATCCCTGTGAAAAGTAACTTCTCCAGGTAAATTTAACATTTTACTCTCATAAGAATCCTTGACTCCTTTTGTGCACAGGTTTGGCTTCTCACTCTCTATGACACTGAGTGGAATAGCCCTAGGTCCAGCAGGGGTGGGGGTGGGGGGTTGGGTGGAGTAACTCTAAGCATGTTTCTTTAATAAAACCCAGAGGAGGTTCCTCTGGTTCCTTTTTTTTTTTTTTTTTAAGAGAGAAAGAGAGCAAGAGCACCATTGGAGGGGGACAGAAGGGGAGAGAGAGAGAATGAGGAGAGAGAATCTTAGGCAGCTCAGAGCAGAGCCTGACTTGGGGCTCAATCCCACGATCCTGGGATCATGACCTGAGCTGATATCATGAGTTGGATGCTCAACCGACTGAGCCACCCAGGTGCCCTTCCTCCTTTTCATGGACAATACAGTGAATCATGTCCCCATTGCAGCCTTCCCACCATGCCTTCTGGTCATACTCCCCAGATCTGCATGGGGGAAAGGAGGTTCCTTGATACAGATGATTTGTTTCCCCCAAAGAAAGCATTTTCTCTATCTCCAACCAGCACTTTCTTCCCCATTCTTACAATTTTCCCCCAAAGTGCCTGCTCCAACATTTCACCCATGGGGCTGCTGCCCACGGGCTCCCTAGAGAAAATCCGCACCACTCTTCCCTGAAACATGAACCTGCCCTGCTGAGCCTAGGGGTCCCAGGAGACAGCATCCCAGCATCAGCCCTTTCCTGATGTGCCAATCCCCAATTGACACGACATCTGCTAAGGGAGTCAGGTGCTGGCCAGAAGGCTCTCTTTTGATGCTGGTTCTCCACCTGTCTATACTTACCCACCTGCAGACTTAGCTCTGCTGTGCCAATTAAAACATTAACTCTTCAGAGTGAAAGCTTGGCCATAAGTGCCCAAGAACTTCCCCTGAATTGATTTCATTTTTTAAATATTTTTTAAAGTTTTATTTATTTATTTTGAGAGAGAGACAGGGAGTGAGCGAAGGAGGGGCAGAGAGAGGGAGAGAGAGAATCCCAAGCAGGCTCCACACTGTCAGTGTGAAGACTGATGCAGGGCTCGAACTCACAAACCGTGAGATATGCTCTGAGCTGAAACCAAGAGTCGGACACTTAACCGACTGAACCACCTAGGTGCCCCTGAATTGGCTTCATTTTTTCAAAGGTGACACAAAGTAAAATAAAGTAAAAGGAATACTAAGTCAGGAGTCAAGAAAGTAGATTTCCATACAAATTCTATTGCTAACTAGCTGTATCATTTTGAACAAGTTCCTTAACTTCTTTGGCTTCAGTATCTTCATGTTTAAAGTCAGAGGGGTGGACCAGGTGATCTTCCAAATGCATATATTCAGTGATTCTATGTGATTTGACACAAATTTCCTCTTATGAGTAGAAGAGTCACTTGAGCCGAGAGTGTGAGCATGTAAATGACAAAATAGGAAAGTTGTTCCTTTAGATGAAGGAAGGGAGAGAAGGAAAGAAGGAAGGAAGGAAGGGAGGGAGGGAGGAAGGAAGGGAGGGAGGGAGGGAGGGAGGAAGGAGATCTGTGTTTGACCATTTAAGATCCTAAAAAGTTATTTCAGATCTGGGTGTCCCCACTGTGTGATCATAAGAACCTTGGGCCATTGCACAGACAGTCCTGATATATTTATCATGAGTACCCTGTCTATGTTGATATGCTCCAATGGTACAGGAATCTCAATGAAGACAGGGACCATGTTTATCTACACCAACACTGTGTCCCCAGGAACAAGCACCATGCCAGCACATTGTAGGAACTCAATAAATATTTGTTTCATGAATGAATTTCCACTGTACATATCTGATTTTCTGATTATACCAGAGCCCAAATGGCAACCACACATTTCATATACTCTGTAGCTCTTCTCCATCCTTCCCCTGGAGATTTCCATAGGAACTCATTCTTACAGTGAGCTTTGTCCCTGGACATGACTGGTTGCCCTCATCTGGCCTGTTCCCTTCCAGTGCTCCAGAAGACTTAGAATGACTTTTGGGTCCAATGCCCTAACAACTACACCCACTGGAAGACACACAACGTGCTAATGGGCCATGTGGTCCATTTTCCCACACAGAAATCTGCCTCCCATACACTCCCACTATATGGCCTGCACCCTTATCTCATTGCAAGAGAGGAGACCCACCATTCCTCAGGAAGCTTCGGCTCCTGCCAGCTTTCCTAACTGGGGGCACATCTTCCCCATATGGGATGCATTTGGTACATAATTAATCAAAGACATCTAATTTCAATGAAGCCCTAGTTCCTCCACTTGGTCCACTTTGCACGAGGGAAGAACCCTTTTAACCTGACTGGCATCCTGACAGTTTGGCATTTCTGTATCCTTACAGGCAGGCTGAGTCAGAGAACACACTTTTAATTAAAATTTGCCTTCCTATACATGTGTTGCCTTGCCATTTACATTGTAATTTTCAGGTCACATGCGCATATTAGTGGTACTTGTTGGCTGCCTTCAGTAGTAGTGCTGCCGACAAAGACTGCGCTACAGAATCTGTTGACTGGGGCTGCCAAAGCAGTGGGCATGGGCACCCTACAGTGTGGTGATTCATTGGTATGCTTCTCCTCACATTTGTTGTAGACACAGCATGGGGGAGACAAGACCAAGGAGGCTCTGACCTGCCAAAGGCACAAAGCACAGAACACAAGGGTGGGTTCTCAGCCTAGCACCCAAACTGGATAGAAAGAGCCACTCCTGAAGGCCTCAGAAAACACAGACCCCATCAAGAAACACGAGCCCTCTTTCAAAGGGGCACATGCACCCCAATGTTTATAGCAGCACTATTGAAAATAGCCAAAATATGGAAAGAGTCCAAATGTCCATCGATGGATGAATGGATAAAGAAGATGTGGTATATATAGAATGGAGTATTACTCAGCAATCAAAAAGAATGAAATCTTGCCATTTGCAACTATGTGGATGGAACTAGACGGTATCATGCTAAGCGAAATTAGTCACAGAAAGACAAATATCATATGACTTCAGTCATATGAAGAAATTAAGATACAAAACAGATGAACACAAGGGAAGGGAAGCAAAAATAATATAAAAACAAGGAGGGGGACAAAACATAAGAGACTCTTAAACACAGAGAACAAACTGAAGGTTGCTGGAGGGGTTGTGAGAGGGAGGATGGGCTAAATGCACAAGGGGCCTTGTCAGGATGAGCACTAGCTGTTATACATAGGGTATGAATCACTGGAATCTACTCCTGAAATCATTATAGCATTATATGCTAACTAACTTGGATGTAAATTAAAAAATAAAAAAAAAATTAATTTAAAAATATTTTTAAAAATAAATATTATGTTACCATTACTTAAGGGGTAGATTTAAAAAATGAGCAGGTGCTTTTGTTTTTGGAACCCTTCAAATACAATAAAAGGTTTATAATTTGGAAAATTAAAAAAAAAAAAAGAAAGAAAAAAAGAAAGAAACATGAGCCCAGTAACAGAAGAGCTGACTCAAAGAGGAAAATGGAACTGCAAACACACTTGATGGGGAGAGCGGAAAGGGCACTTTCTGGGTGCAATCAACCTATTCCAAAGCAATTGACGATGTTTTCTGGGTTGCCACGGCCAAGTGGTTGATTGGTTCCTGAATTGCCCAAGGGGGCAGAATCTGGACAAGAGTCTCAAACTCCAGAGTGAGGTAAATAGCCCATCATCATATATTTGGCCAGAAATCATCAAACCTCAGGAAGAGGCTAGCTAGAGAGTGTAAGGAGGCTCATGGCAAGTGACATTGCTATCAACAGCTTGCTGCACATTCATCCTCAAGGGAAAAGGGCAGGAAGAGATGGAGGTTTACTTCAATCCTCAAAAGGACAAGGACAACCACTAGATGTCCTTGGGCAGGTCTATATTCCCTTTGATGGTTCAGGGATCAGTGGAACTCCTAAAGGTCTTTAACATGGTTCCTGGCACTTTAACATGGTTCCTGGCACACAATCTGACCAGAGAATAGTTATCAGAAGATGCCATAAATCATTGATTTAATATAGTTTTTAGTCATGGGTGTACATTAGAATCACCTGGGGAGTTTGAAAAAATTCTGATGCTCAGGTCACACCAGCAGAGATTCTGAGTTGTCACCCAGTTGATCATACTATTGATTCTCCAAGTGTGGTCCTTAATGAGCAGCATCTAATTATCAGGGAGCTTGTTAGAAATACATATTCTCAGGCCTCATCCCAGAGCCCCTGAAACTCGAGGGGTGGGGCCCAGGAATCTGTGTTTTCACAAGTTCCCCAGGTGATTCTGAGGACCACTAAAGTCTGAGAACCAGGAGTCCTAATTAGACTATATGATCTGGGCATTGTTTCTGTTAATCCCAGGTGATTCTAATGTATGGCCATAGATGAGAATTAGTAACTTAAAAGACTCACACAGTCACTCCCAATGGCACATGGACCTCTTTCACCCAGAATCACAAAGTTGGACATAGCTTATCATCAGACAAGACGGCTTCCAGACCATGCAGGCTGAAACTGCTCTTTGGGGCAATGATCTCAACTGATTCGACCCTCCTAAATAACCATGGAACAAATGAGCCACTTTCAGTTTGATCCCCTTGTTTCTCTGGAATTGCACTATGAGTAGCACGCCTCAAGGGACATTGGTCATTTATCCAGTGTCGCTCCATGAGGGCACAAGTGTCTGGGCCACAATCCAAACAAGCATGGATGATTCGATACTGGCTCCTGCCCCTCACCCTAGGGAGGTCAGATGAGAAGGGTGCCCATTCCCAGAAACCCTCCTCTCTAGAACACTCCTTGGAAAGAAGGGGAAAGGGATTGAAAATGCCAAGAGACCACAAAAAGGAAAGAAAGACCAGTGTGAGGAATCTAGAGGGGGTCTAAATGGCCAACAGCCCCTCTGCCAATTGGGGGCAGGCTCCTATAGGAAGCTACCACATAAGTATAATTGAGACCAGTTAGCCAGACCAAATACACAACATCCAAATTTCTTACACAAGCCCCCACTCCTTGACTTTGGATTTTATCTCCAGAAAAAGAGAATAAAAATCTGCTTAACATTCCACTGGGGTTCTAATCTGCTTGGAGTGGAGGGCAGCTACCAATTATTGTCCTGGCAAAATGTCAGCACCTGAGACACACTCTTTTGGAACAGTGAAGAATTCCTCTATCCTGTGATGAGGATCACTCAGTAAGAAAAAACAACAAAATTGTAAGAATGATTCCCTTGACTCTGTTTCCCTCTCTCCAGAGGAGAGCTGCTCAGGAGAGTTTTAATACCTAAGTTACATTGCTATTTGCTTCTTGGCTTATGTCTCCCTACTAGCCAGCACACTCTCCAGGGCAGGGACTGAGCCATTCTCATGGCTACAACCCTGCCAATGCCTACCACATCATCCATGCTCGATCAATATGAGCTGGTGAATGAACCTAATGAACCTGAGTTTCAACCAGCAAGAAGAACCCCCAATCCAGACTGCTGTAAAGCAGCTAGTTACTGGGCCGACAGGCTCCATATTACCCATGATGTCTTTCCCCACAGGGGCCTACAGCTGATCCCTGCATGTACTTCCTGTAGACACTGGCCCTTAAAATCTGGCATGCTGCCAACGGCACATTTGCATCTGCTTGCTCCACCTCAAAAGAATTCTATTCTAGGAATATCTGCCTCCAGGACATCTCAAATTCCTTTACCAAAGAAAGGTAAGAGCCTAGGAAAATCAAGGTTCTGTTTCCTATTCCCTTTTCATGTAAATAGCCAACCCCATTTCTCAGGCCTCAGTGAGTTTTGACAAGAACTCTAAAGGAAAGTCAAACAGGCCAGTCTAGTTTCAAAATTCTTTGCAAAGAAAAAGGACAAGACAGAAATGGCCAGATGCAAATGATGAGTATTTAGCTCTTGGTGATTCTCTGTTCATCCTAATAACTCCAGCAGTCATCCATAATTTGGCATGAGGCCCTTTCAACACTCAAGCAAGCAAGCAAGCAAGCAGGCAAAGACACTAGGAGACCTTCATTTTTGTTAGAGTTTAGCCCCTCCGGGAACCCTCCCTGGGCCTCAACCTCCTTGCTTATAAGATGAGGGCTGGACTAAAGGATCTCTAGGGTGATTTCCAATCCTAAAAAGTGGTGACTTAAAATACTACAAAGTCTGAAAAGCTGTGCAATTTAAAAAGCACTTCCCTACCTCCCATGGGAAATGACTGAACCCCACTATCAATGCAGTATTCCTTGGACTTACAACTGTAATCCCCAATAAAACACTCCCCAATGTCTCCCAAAAGTCTTTGGGTAGGTAGACATCAATCTCTCTTTGAATGTGCATATCAGTGGCAGGTTGTTTAAAAAGAATAAAAGTAATGTCAGATAAAATGACAGGGCTTAGGGGCACCTGGGTTGCTCAGCTGGTTAAGCGGCCAACTCTTGATTTCAGCTCAGGCCATGATCTCATGGTTCATGGGATCGAGCCCCATGTTGGGCTCTGTACTGACGGCATGCAACCTGCTTGGGATTCTCTCTCTCTCCCTCTCTATGCCCCTCCCCTGCTTCCATGCCACAAATGTGCATGTGCTCCCCCCATCTCTTTCTTTCTCTCAAAATAAATAAACATTAAGAAAAAGAGACAGGTCTTAGATAATGGGTAATTGTGGAAGGGAATAGAAGGGAGGCAAGGAACACAGAAAATAAGTCTTGTCTACAACTCAGCTTAGAGTACATCCAGCTGTGATCCAGAGCAGAAGCCTCCGACAGAAGAACTGATCAACCCTCTTGGGTAAGGGAGTGTCCAAAGAGTTTCAGAGAGCAGAGCTCCTGGTTCCAACGAGCTGTTCTGTGATGGGCAGCATAGGCTATCGGGAAGGAGGGAGGGTTCCCTCTGCTACCCAGGCTCCTCCCAACTTGGACTTTACCTTCACAAGTACTCATAACCAGTACATGCTGCTAAGTATTCAACAAACCACTTTCCAGGGAATGGTGGGAGGAAAACCCTGATTTGTAACCCTTGCCGATGTCTGTGGTATAAATACTCCTCCCACTGTCCATTTCAAGCTCTGAATGCAGAGTTCAGAGCAAGGAGTTCAGGCAGCTCTCAGGAGCCATTCCAACCCACTTGATCCAAGGGAAGAGGAAGTTCCTGCCAGGTAAATATGCAGGGATGGAATGGAGAAACATGGAAAGTTTTTTAAGAGGGAACTGGGTCTGAGAGCTGCTGCCAGCACTTAGTGGCCCCCTGTTCTCCCCAGGGAAGAAGCTGGGACCACAGGAGCCCAAGCTGGGATCCTGTAGACCTGTCCTCCAGACCCCCATTTGCTTCAAGCAGTGCTACCTGCAGAGGGCAGGCTGGGGAGAGAGACAGAGACATGTTCTGGCCAAGCCCATTCTGTGGCTACCAGGAAGGTAGTGTGAGGAGACTCGAGGTGCTGAGAAAAATGAAGCTTGGCGATTACCAGTGGAAGTTCATTATCCCTGCTCCTTGCAGCAGCAGGCGTTGGCTGCAGCCTCACATCTGAGTGAGGCTGAATCAAGAGCCTCGTAGCTTAGGGGCAGGAGAGCCGTCTGGCCCAACTGCCAATCAGCCAGGGAACCAAACAAAGCAAGACCCCATAGAGTGCAAGGCCCGAATTATGGTAAATTGCACAGGCATGATAATCACTTACATGTGTACGTGTCTTAGGGAGTACACATCACTTTCACGCACCCCCTTTTGGAAAACTGGTACAGTCAGTTCTTTCCCTGAAAAGCTGACAGCACAGAAGCGGGCAGCGTGCCCCAACCAAGAGAACTGCTTTGTGATGGGCCCTGGGGTCCTGTCCTGCTCACCCCCTCATCCTCCAGCCTCTCATGGTCTCTTCCTTTCAGCAGCTCTTCTCATTCATTCCCTCTTGGCAGCAGTCTCTTGTGTAACTGAAACCGCAAGAAACTTTTGTTTGGCTTTTAATTCAGAAGAAATTCCAGTAACCGGGTTCCCGCTACTTAAAAAAAAAAATAAATAAATAAATCCAAAGCTCTGCTCTAGAGAATTTAGCTTTTCCCCTGGGCACAACTGTTCACAGAAAATGTATTTCTCTCTCGCTCTTCCTAGCTTCTCCCGAGCCCCCCCACCCCCACCCCGAAGCCTACTCTGTGCCAGGGAACCTCGGACATCTGCAACGCATCGGCCCCTCACACAGCTGGGCCTGAGTCCCCAGCACTTCCGGAAGGCCAGGGCTGAGACAGAGGTGGCATGTTCCTGTTTCACGTCTAGAGCCAAGCAAGTTAAGAGCTGTTGAAAGATGAGCTTGGCTGCTCTCTCTTCTTACCCCGGTACACTGCTCATTTTTGTTTTGGACAGGCAGGGGCTCAAGGAAGCAAGGGATGAGATCTACAGACTTCCAGGCCCCCTGCCTCAGAAACAAGCACAGCCAGGGTCCTCCTGACCTCCATGGGTCTATTTCTAATATCTGATAACATCCTCACAAACAGCTGCTCACCCTGGGTGAATGAATAACAAGTGACTGCTGATAAGTTAAGAAGAAAAACTTGACTTTACATGTTCTAGGCCCTTTCTGTTCAAAGTGGGGTCCAGAATCCTCAGCAGCAGCATTACCTGGGAACTTGTTCAAAACGCAGCATCCTGAATCCTCATTCTGGGTATACTGAATCAGAATCTGCATTTTAACACAGTTCCCCTACTTAACTGTGCAACTGTGTATACACATTAAAGTTTGAGAAGACCTATAATAAGAAAATGTGCTAGTAACATTTCAGTTTAACAGTTTAACATTTTACCAGGTACTGCTATGTGTCAGCATCGTGCTTGGTGCTAAGGCAATGGAGTTCTGTAAGTGGAGTCCCTGCTCCCATGAGCTCACTCACAGCCTGGCACACAGGAATGACCAGCTCAGGGCAGGGAGTTCCTGGCCCTATGGACTGGGTGTGGACACAGTGTAAGCAGGTCTATGGCCCTCCCTTATGGGGACGAGGTCTCTAGCTTGTCCCAAGTCAACCTGTAGCTTCAGAAGCTCCTGTAGCTTGTGTTTTCAGTAGAATTCTAGTAGACAGTCCTACAAAGTCTTGCCTTCTCTTCTCTTTGGCCCCTTCCTCTATAAAGGCTGAACAAAGCAAGCTTCTTTGTCAGCCTCCCTTGCAGCTAGTTGTAATTATGTGACTAAGTTCTGACAATATCATGAAGGAGTGGTAGCCTGGCACGTTGCTACTCAAAATGCAGTTTCTACTAGCACTGACATATCCTGAGGGCTTGGTCAAAATGTGGACTTTTAGGCTCCACCCCAGATCTAAAGTATCCAAATCTGTGTTTCAACAAGACCCTGAGGTGACACTTAGGTATACTGAAGTTCAAGAAGTATTATCCCAGGGGCTTCTGGGAAAGCCTCTGTTGTGTGTTTAAAGGGACAGAGTGCTGCTGTCACCATACCTTCCTCTTTCACCCTGCCTCGAATGTGGATGTGATGCTGGCACTGCATCACCTGCCTTGCATGAAGGAGAAAGCAAGTCTGAGTATGAACAGGCTTAGTATGAGGGAGTGGAGAGAGCCCCAGTTCTCAGTGGCACCTTGAGCTGCTGGACAGTCCTGAGGCTACTTCCAGACTTCTTAAGAACTCTACTGCTTGAAGCTGAAAACATTCCTGACACATCCTATAAGTGTTTCAGAGTGAGGAGGGGTCTTAAAGGAATTAACCAAGTCTGGAGAAAGCTAAGTCTATGCAGACCTGCCGTAGACAGACTGCAGGGCTCCACGCTCCATATCCCTTCTCTGGTGTGAATTGAGTGAGATCCACCTGTCCCTGACAGCTCATTCAGTGGGCACAGCTAGTTCAGACGTACAGAGCACACTCATTCCTCCTCCTCTTAAGTTCCTGCCTGGGTGCATTCTCCACTCTGACATGGCTATGGGGGAAGAAGTGGTCATGACAACCTTCCCCTAAATCCACTGCCTCAGGCAGGGCCTTCAGGACCTATATGAGAAGCACTCAGCCTCCACAGAGCTTCCAGTCCTGCCTCACTTCTCAGACAGGCTCCCTTCCCATTGGGAAGGAAATCTAAGCATTAAGATCGGCAAGCCAGGAATGCATTCAGGCTGTCTAGTGCTTTTTGGATCAGAGGACTGTCCTTACTTTGGGAATAGGAAAGGAGAAGGAGAAAGGCAAAACTGGATGTATCCCAATCCAGCCTCCAATGTGTGATGTCATACAAGGCCACCAAATTCCAGAAATGTCACCCCTGGATCTCTTCCTTCCAGAATTTCCAACAGTCATCTGGATTTAAGGATAGAGGGAGACATCTCAGTCTGTGGAATATAGGTTGAAAAGTCTTGGGTTGGTTTTAAAATAATAATTGTCAAATTATTAGGTAAATTTACCTCCATTTATCTAAAGGAAGGTAGGCATGAAGGCAAGAAGGAAGGAGAAGAGAGGAGAGGGAATGGGGGTAAGAATGGATGGGTGAGAAGGCAGGCAGGCAGGCAGGAAAGCAGAAAGACTTAAGCTTAGTGCATGGAATTTGATTGTCTCCCTATCTTAGGGAGACATAGATATTAATCTATAGCTCTTTGGACTAATTACTCCCAAATCACCGAAAGGACTGTGATACAAGCACACAGTAGAATACTACTCAGCAATAAGAAGGAATGAACAGATACATGCAAATACATGCAATAATATGCATGACTTGCAAAAGCATTTTGCTAAATTAAAATAAGCCAGACTCAAAAGGTGACATATTATAGAATCATATTTATACAGTATTCTGGAAAAAGCAAAGCTATAGGGACAGAAACCAGATCAGTGGTTGCCAGGTGCTGAGGAGAGGAGGAACTACAAAGAGGCATGTGAAAACTTTGGGTGATGAGGGGAATGTTTTCTATCTGGATTGTGATACTGCTTATATGATTATATACATTTGACAGAATTAATAGAACCAGAGACTTCTGCTTCTGGCCAAGATAGGATAATGGTAACCAGATTTACACTCTCACCTGAAACAATCAGACACTGGACAGCAGGCAACAAAAGCACTGTCTGAGATCCTGAAGATGTAAGAAGGGAATGAGGTAAGCTCCACAACTATCCTAGGCTCATGGCCTTGTTACAGTCTGCAGGCCACAGCATGAGTAGGGAGAGCCCAGGTGGAGCCTTGCAGATGCCCTGAGTTAAGGACATGGAGCTGAGAGTCTGGGGAGACTGAGGCAGTTAGATTTCACAGGACAGAGCTGCACAAATAGACAACTCCAGAGGTCTGCAAAGGGTCCCCTTGGGTGATTCAGCAAAGTAGTCATTGATGCATGTGTGTGAAGAAATGGCCTGAGGCACAGGAAAGAACTATATTTGTTTTTATTATTACTGTGTAACAAGTTACCACAAACTTGGTGGCTTAAAACAACACATATTTATTATCTTACTGTTTCTGTAGGTCAGAAGTCTGGGCATAGCTTAGTTGCGGCCTCTGTTCAGAGCCTCACAAGGCTATAATCAAAGTTTTGGCCAGGGTGTAATAACATCAGGAGGTTCCACTAGAGAAGAATCTATTTCCGAGCTCATTCAGATTGGTGGGAGAATTCTTTTCCCTGTGGCTGTATGACAACCTTGGGCTCTAGAGGCTGCCTACAGTTCCCTGACAGGTGGGATTCTCCAATATGACCACTTACGTCATTAAGCCCACAAGGAGGCTTTCTAGCCCTAGTCTGGAGTCTTCTACTGTATAACACAATCATGTGAGAGACACCCTATCACCTTTACCATATAATATAACACGGTCACAGAAGTGGCACCCTATTATCTATGTCATATTTCATTGGTTAGAAACAAGCCACCGCTCCTACTCACACTCAAGGGAAGGGATTACACAAAGGCATGAATAAGAAGAGGCAGGAGTCACTGAGGATCACCTTAGGGTCTTTCTGCCACGGAGCCATCCATCCAAGAGGATTAAAGGGAACAGTGCCCAGTGCTCACACAGAGTTGGAAATAATTCCTATTCCTATGAACCAGAGTGTAAAAACTCGTAATTCACAGGGCATTGGGTAGACTACTTAAAAGGGTCTTGCCTCAGTTGTGGGAAATGATCATCCCTAGACTAAACGCTGCCTAACAAATATTAGAACCAAGACCAAAAAAGAATCAAATTGTTTCCAAATAGCTTAACTGAGTCCCAGAATAGAGTTCAAAAATATTTATAAAACTATTTTGAATTGAATTTATAAGAATTCAACATTAACCAAGGTAAAACTTATGTCTTTCATCCAATGCAAAGAAGCAGAATATGCAACCCACAATGAGAAGAAAAATCAATTTAAATTGACCAGAATGACACAGATGTTAGAATTAGCAGATAAGGATATTAAAACTGTAATCATAACTGCATTCCATATGGTCAAAAAGTTAAGTAGAAACATGAAAAATATTAAGAAGACCCAAATAGTCCTTCTAGAGATGAAAACTACCATGTCAAAGATAAAAATACACTGGCTAGGATTAACATCAGATTATGCATGACACAAGGAAAGATTAGTAAACTTGACGACATAGTAATAGAAACTATCTGAAATGAAAGAGAAAAAGACCAATTAAAGAAAAAGCATTAGTGAGCTGTATGACAACTTCAAGCAGTCTAATATATATGCAATTACAATTCTCACAAAATGGGGAGGAGGAGACAGAAAACATATTTGTAGAAATAACAGCCAAAACTTCACCAAATTTAATTTTTAAAACATAAACTTAACAGATTCAAGAAGTTTAATGAACTTCAAGCATAGCAAATATGAAAAAAAATATACACCAAGGCACATAAAAATCAAACTGCTCAGAACCAGTGATAAAAAGAAAACATTAAAAGTAGCCAGAGCATAAAGACAGATGTATTTACAGAGGAACAAAGACAAGGATGGCAGCAGATTTCTTGTTGTTAAAACAATGTAAGCAACAAGACAATGGAACAATAGCTTTAAATTAATAAAAAAGGAACTGTCAACTTAGAATTCTATACTAAGCAAAAAATATCTAAAAAATGAAGGTGAGGGGCACCTGGGTGACTCAGTTGGTTAAGCATCTGACTCTTGATTTCGCATCAGGTCATGATCTCACAGTTTGTGGGTTTGAGCCCCAAGTGGGGCTCCATGCTGACAGTTCAGAGTCTGCTTGGGATTCTTTCTCCTCTGTCTGTCCTGCATGCACATGCACACACACACTCTCTCTCTCTCAAAAATAAATAAATACACTTAAAAAAATAATAAAGGTGAAAAATCTTTTTTTTCAGACATACAAAAGCTAAAAGATGTCATTACTGGCATTCCTGCACTACAAGAAATGTTAAAAGAAGGAAAGTGATATGAGATGAAAATGTGGATCTAGATAAACAAATGAAAAAGGACAGAAATGGATGTATGTTTTTTCTTTAAAATACAATTTAAGCAAAAATATAATGTATTATGAGGTTCATAACAAATGCATAAATAGAATGTATGACAATAGTGTAAATGCCATGAAGGGAGAAATGTGAGTATACTATTATAAGGTTCCTATACTAAGTGAAAGCAGTATAGCAACACTTAAAGGTAGACTGTGATGAATTAGGAATGTATACTATAAACCCTAAGGCAACCACTATAAAACAAAACAAAACAAAGAATTTTGGCTAAGAAGCCAACAAAAGAGATAAAATGGAATAAAAAAATAATCCAAGGGGCATCTGGGTGGCTCAGTCGGTTAAGCATCTGACTTTGGCTCAGGTCATAATCTCTCAGTTTGTGGGTTCAAGTCCCATGTCAGGCTCCATGCTGGCAGTGGGGAGCCTGCTTGAGATTCTCACGTTCTCCTCTGTCTCTGCCCCTCCCCTGCTCACGCTTTCTCCCTCTCTCAAAGTAAAAAAATAAAAAAAACTTATAAAATTTTAGAAAAAAAATAATCCAAAAGGAGGCAGAAAAAAAGGTAAAAGGGAACAAAGAACATATGGGACTCATAGAAAACAATAGCAAGATGATAAACCTCACTGCATATCAATAATCATATAATGGTCTGAAAACCCCAATTAAAAGTAAGAGACAATCAGATTGAATAAAGAGCATGACCCAACTATACATTGCTTATAAGAAATCTATTTTAAATATAAAGGTGCAAATGGGTTAAAAGTAAAAGGTAGGAGGGATGCCTGGGTGGCTCAGTGGGTTAAGAGTCTGACTTGATTTCAGCTCAGGTCATGATCTCATGGTCAAGGGATGGAGCCCTGTGTTGGGCTCTATGCTGAGCACGGAGTCTTCTTGGGATTCTCTGTCTGTCTGTCTGTCTGTCTGTCTGTTTCTCCCTCTGTCCCTCCCCAGCTCACACACTCTCTCTCTCTCTCAAAAAATAAAAGTAAAGTTAAGAAAAGATAAACAATACTAACATGAATAAAAGAAAAACAGAGTGGCTACGTTAAGATCGGGTAAAGTAGAGGTCAGAGCAAAGAAAAGGTCAGGGATAAAGAAAGTATTTTCACAGCAACAAAAGGGGCAATTCTCTCTCTCTCTCTCTCTCTCTCTCTCTCTAAAAGAGAGAGAGAAGGAGATAGAGCACACACACGCATGTGTACGAGTAGAGGAAGGGAAGAGAGAGAGGGAGAGAGAGAATCTTAAGCAGGTTCCATGCCCAGCATGGAGCCCATCATGGGGTTCGATCTTATGACTATGAGATCATGACCTGAGCAGAAATCAAGAGTCAGAGGCTTACCCAAGTGAGCCACCCAGGCACCCCCGAAGGGCCAATTCTTTAAACAGACATAACAATCCTAAATGTTTATGCACCTACCAACAGAACTTCACAATACATGAAGTAAAAATGTTTCCTTACAGAAATTGGCAAGCAGATTTAAAATTCATATGGAAATGCAAAAGATCTAGAATAGTCCAAACAACTTTGAGAAAAGAAGAACAAAGTTGAAGCGGTATCAAATGTTACCTTATTTCAAGACATATTATAAAGACTTGATCATCAAAAACATGTGGTATTGGTGTAAAGACAGACAAATGGGTCAATGGAACAGAATAGAGAATAGATGGAATTGATCCACACATAAATGGAAACTGGTTTCAGACAAAGAAGACAGAGAAAAGACAAGCCATCAACTGCGATAAAATATTTACAAAGCACATACCTAATAAAGAACTAGTATCGAGAATATATAAAGAATTCTCGAAATGCAATTATGACAACGCAATTAGAAAATGGGAAAAAGATACAAATAAATACTTTACTTCACCAAAGAAGATATGTGGATGGCAGATAAGCATATGAAAGATGTGCAGTATCATTAGTCACCAGGAAAATGCAAATTGAAAACACAAGGAGATATCACTATCTATATGTAACAGCAAAAACCAATGCCAGGCCAAGTATTGGGGAAAATGGAGAGGAACTCAAACTGTCACACACTGCTGATGAGAGTGTAAGATGGTACAACCACTTTGGAAAACAGGTTGACAACTTCTTCGAAAGTTATACACTAGCACCATATGATGCAACCACTTCATTCCTTGGTATTTATCCAAGAGAAAGAGAGCATGTGCCCATACAAAGATTTCTACATAAGCATTCACAGCGACTTTACTTAAATAGCCCCAAACTGGAAAAAAGCCAAAATTCCATCAACAGGTGAGCAAATTTGGGTATATCCATTCATGGAACACCAGTTAGCAATAAAAAAAGGATGAATTATCAATACATCCAACAACATCCACAAATCTCAAAATAATTATGCTGAATGAAAGAAGTCAGTTAAAAAAGAATACATATATAAAAATCCTACCTATAGAAATTATAGACAATACAAACATAGTGACAGGAAAAGACAGAGGATGGTGGGGAGGATGAGCTGGAAGGATTATCAAAGGACAAGAGAAAATTTCGGGGGTGACAGATCTGTTCACTCTCTTGACCATCTGTGGTAATGGTTTCACAAAGTGCACATGCATGTTAAAACTTTTCAAAGTACATGCTTGAAATTATGAGTGGTTTGTTGTATGCTGATTATGTCTCAATAAAGCCATATTTAAAAATTCATAGAATTGTAGACCTAAAATAATTTTACTGTATGAAAATTACACATCAGTAAAAAAATATCTTTAAACATAAATGGGAGATATAAAAGCCAGGAGAAAACATCTTGGTATCTGGTGACTTCACACATTGGTCTGTTCCTATCAAATTTGAAGTCAGGCATACTTCTGTGCCACGTGGACCATACCAGCAGCAAGGGCAAAGTTCCTGGAATCTGTTTTCCAGGCATGTTGTGGTGGGGAGTGAGGGTGGGTCCTCGCTGCAGGCCTTGAAACAGGCCAGGAATCAGTGGTCTGGGCACTGGTAGCTGGGCTGGCCCCAGTCTGCATGAAAAGCAGTGACGATATGTAGCCACCTCAGTGTGATCAGATTAAAGGCGGTTTCTGCCTCTAATATAATATCTGAGGGCCCTTCTGTTCTGCTCTCTATTGCTGCAGGTATAATAGGATCAAGTCCAGAAATTAAGTGTTAACGTGCAATAATAAAGAAGCATCAGAGAAAACAGACCCATTTGTGGCGTGCAGTTGGGGAGGGAGGGGTGGAGAGGACAGAAGCCACCTTTCTGTTAGGTAAAGGAGGCAAGAGAGAGAAGGCTCCTTCAGCTTCCTGGGATACTGCCCAGTCAAGACCCAGCAGTGAAGGACTTAAGACATGCTCTGCTGGGATCCTTGAGCAGACATGTGTTGGGACATCCTCTTGGAATTCTTCATAGGAGCCCGTGGCAGGGTTGGAGTCCCATTGTTGTTGCCTGAAGCCTCCTTAGATTAATGAGCAGAGGGCATTCTGAAGGTGTCTTTTGTTAGAAAGCAAAGACAGAGAAACTGCTATTGAGAAGCCAGAAGCAAAATCCTTTCCCTACCAATCCTCAGAGCAAGAAAGAGAGGGGTGTGTGTGTGTTCTACTGTCTGCCTGTCTACTAAAAGAGAGAGAGATGAATTAAACGAAATGTTTCTAGGACAAGAGCCGATAAATATAACTGTTAGAAGGCATTGTTAGTAATGGTGCTTCCAAAGCAATGGCTCATTGTGTTTCTACATCTGTGAAATGGGGATGGTAATAATAATAGCCACCTCATGTGGTATTGGAAGAATCACTTGGCATACGGGAGTGACTTATAAAGCATGAAGTGCTCTGCGAATATCAGTTATCAATATTAGGTGACGGCACAGTCTCTGATAGGAAAGCTTAATCTGATTTTCTGCAGTGACTCTGTAGCCCTTCTGGCATGCTGGAAAGAATTCAGGCCATGGCACAGGTGTCAGAATTTACATACTCCTGGTAATTTCATCGAGTGGTTGGAGTTTATGCTTGAAATCTTCTCTGGTATCTCTGATCCCTGCACTCTTGATTCAGGCACCCCAGCTTCCAGGACCCCCACCATTTCTTGATCTAGTCTATCCTCAACCCAAAAGCACCCCAGATGAACTTATTTTTCCCACGCCATTTCCTTTGGTTTCCAAATATTTCCTTATTCAACAACTCTCCTATAGGGAACTCCATTCTTTTATAGTCCTGGTCTCTGCTTTCAATTACTCTGGGAAATATATCATGCAAAGGTGTAGAAGCTGGGCATGTTTCATCCATTCATATGCCCTGTTAATAGGGGCCTCAAATGTTTTGTCACTATATTCTATGGGTTGTTAAAGATTCTAGAGAGATGCCTAGGGGGCCCCCTTGTAATATCAGGGGAAGCTGAACAGGTGGGCTCCGTTTTGCTCCTCCTCATGCACTTGAAACAAAGTAGCCCATACCTTTTCTTTTCAGTGCCAAATTTTGTTAGTGAAAAAGGTTCTTTGGATTATAGAATCCCAGGAAGGAAATGGCAGATTCCTCCAAATCCCAGCACATGGGCAGCTGTCTGCTCCAATCATGAAGCCAGCCAGCCTCCTTCTGGATAGAATGTAATCAAAATCCAGATTCTAGCCCAGACCTGCTGTCAGCCAGCTGTGTATCTTGAGTATATCCCTGTCCCATCTCTAAGGCCTCAGTATTCTCCCCTGATTAATAAAGTCATTGGACTCAATGACCACAGAGTTTCCTCCTGGCTCTAAAATTCTTGATTCCATAGTGCTCATTTTGGCAACCCTCTCCTGGGCCTACTGATGGACATCCATCCCTGAAAGGTACCAAGCACCTCACCATTCTACAGGGCTGGCTCCCTCCTCCCCCACCTAAACTGCCATGGCACCATAACAGCTCCCTTCTCCATCCTGACCTGACATGAGAGAAAAGGTCTCTACTATTTCATTTGACTAAGACTGGCCACCTTCCCACAGAGAATGGCGCACAGATCTGACGGTGCTGTGGGCAGAGTGATGTCAAGCCCAGTTCTCTGTGTTTCATGGATAAGAGCTCTGTGAGTGGGTACAGGCTCCTGAGAGCAGATGGAGGTGGTAGGTCAAAGGTGGGAGCTGGAGTTGTGTGGGGCCATGAGCTGGGGTGGAATGCATAGGGAGTTGTATGTGCCTGTAGGGGAGAGGGTGGGGAGCCTGGACAAGGCCTAGAGCAGGAGGATGAAAGAAAGCGAGGGCAAAAGAGTTGAGACTGTAGGCTCGCTGGCCAATCCATGGGGGCATGGAGCTTCTGGAGAGACACTGCCTGCAAGACTCTGCCCCCTCTTAGGGTAGTGGTGAGGAACCAGGGTATGCAGACAGGCAGCCGACATACCTAATACCACATGGCCAACCCTTTCCCCTGGCCCTCAACACACACAGAAACTGACACAAATCAGGGAAAGGGGATAAAAATCACGTTTGCCTGGCTTACATTGCCAATGATGACTGCTAGCTAGCGGGACAACGATTACATACCCAATGCACTGCAGCAACTAATTTTCAAGGAGATCAAAATAAATCAGAAAACAAAACCATTCTGACAGCAGAGAAATGTGGAAACATGTTAAGAGGTAATTATAGTCCTTTCCCCCTTGTTTCACCCATGTTTCTCCTGCCACTGGTGCAAGCGCTGAATCACAGCTGTCACTCCCTGTCAAGAGGCCCATGCATGCTGGAGGAATTGTGCAGGGCGTGCCCAGGCCAGGAAAGCTGCCAGCATGCCTGGTCGCCTGGGACCAATGTCTACTGACAGAGACATTAGTCCTGTGCCTGACCCTTG
Source organism: Panthera uncia (assembly GCF_023721935.1). Classification (NCBI taxonomy): domain Eukaryota; kingdom Metazoa; phylum Chordata; class Mammalia; order Carnivora; family Felidae; genus Panthera; species Panthera uncia. The sequence continues at coordinate 34,694,472 of NC_064809.1, forward strand.
AGGACTGGGGGGAGCCAGCATCCCGTCCCAGCCAGGAGCCACTGTGCCAGCCTGCTCTGGCACTCTTCCACCATCTGGTGCTCCTTTAGAGCAAAGCCCGTCACCTCTTGCTCCAGACTGTACCCATGCACTGTGCTGTAGAAAAGGCACCACCTGGGAATCAGACAGACCTGGGCCTGAATTCTAACTACACTGGCTTCTAGCTAGGTGGCCTTGGGAAAGACATTTGGGATCCACAGGCCTCAGTTTCCCCATTTGAAAATAGAAAATATGAATGCCAGGGTGCCTGGTGACTCAGTCAGTTAAACATCTGAATTCGGCTCAGGTCATGATCTCACGGTTTGTAATTTTGAACCCCGCATCAGGCTTTGTGCTGTCAGCACAGAGCCTGCTTGGGATTCTCTCTCTCCCTCTCTCTGCCCCTCTCCCACTGTCTCTCTCCCTCAAAATAAATACATAAACTTAAAAAAAAGAAACTTAAAAAAAAAAAAAAGAAACTACCTCATGCAGTTATTGTGAGAATTAGAAATCATGCATGTAAGACACCCACCATCTGGCATGCTTCACCAAAGTTTGCCATTTTCATCATTACTGTTATAATATCTTTCTGAAGTCTGGACTGAGCAGTCACAAACTGATGAAAAACTCAATGAGGGCATGGGGGGCTCCCTCATAGTTGGGAGTGTTCTAGGACCTCTATGAAGGTAAACACAAAGGTAAACACTCCCTCTTCCAGGATGAGCCTCCTTCTATTACCTGAAGGGAATGCTCACAGCTCAGAAACTCAACAGATCCTTCACAGCTGAATAAATAAAGCCAACAAGGGTTTTTATTAAAACTACTCAAGAATGCCAATATTGGGTAGATACCTGGGCTCCTCAGCATTTTTTGAGATGGCTGCTGGGTGTTTTGGCCCCGTTTAGAAATGGGCCAAACAGAATGATGACTTGCTGCTATCAAGGATAAAGCCACATAGGAAGTGGCACGGGGCCCTAGGCCATGACATCATCACCATCATCACCACCACTCAAGCACCCAAGTATGACATTATGCTACTCCTTAACACCAGGGCAAAGATAATTCCTGTTGCATGCTGCACAGAACTCAGATGAGCAAGCCCTGTCTGCTAGAAACTGCCATGTAAAACCCATACTCGTTGCACTGTACAATCAATGGCCACCCATCAAGTTCTCACCAGGGTCAAGGGCAGAGCCTGTATACAATTGCTGTCAGGCATTGGTACTTACTGAGGGAAGCAGAGAGCCTCCTCACCCACTCCTATTTCTGTCCCCAGACCAGACCCTACCCTTTGGGTACAAGAGCCTATTTCACCTTTCAAGTCTTCCAAGATGAGTATCCAGAAACATCTCCAGTACCAGTGCAACTCTCTGTTTCTGGATGTGGCCCATTCCAGCTGGCACATCCTTGTCCCCATGAGTCCCCCACTTTCTGCCTTGTGCTAGCTACTGCTATAAAGAGTATGGTCCTGAAAATCCTATGGGAAACTTGTCCTTGTCTACACTGCTCAGAACTTAGCCAAGCTCTTGATGGTGACTCTCACATGAACTCATGGAGGAGTGTGTTCCACTGAGTCCTTCCACCTATGAGCCACATTTGCCTGAGCCAAAGATGGTTCTATTGAACCATCATCTTTGTATCCCTCAGAGGGCTGAGAAACGATGTTGTAGAGCCCTTAGACCAAAATCTGGTACCAGTAAACCTGGATGAGGCAATAAAGTAAAGGGAGATACTGGACTCACCTTAAGTCATGAAAAGGTAGAACCTTTCTGAGTAGCAAGATATATTCAGTGTGCTGAATCAGAAAAATATACAGCCAAGAATTCTTTATCCAGCAAGGCTGTCATTCAAAATAGAAGGAGAGATAAAAAGTTTCCCAGACAAACAAAAATTAAAGGAGTTTGTGACCACTAAACCAGTCCTGCAAGAAATTTTAAGAGAGACTCTCTGAGGGGAGAAAAGATGAAAAAATATATATACATTTATACACACACACACACACACACACACACACAGACACACACACATATATATATATATTCCAGAAAGCTGGAGTAGCCATACTTATATCAGACAATCTAGACTTAAAAATAGACTGTATCAAGAGATGCAGAAGGGCATTATATCATAATCAAGCACCAAGAAGACATAACAATTATAAACATTTATGCACCAAATGTGATAGCATCCAAATATATAAGTCAATTAATCACAAACATAAAGAAACTCATCGATAGTAATACCATAATAGTAGGAGACTTCAACACCCCACTCATGGCAATGGACAGATCATCTAATCAAAAAATCAACAAGGAAACAATGGCTTTGAATGACATACTGGACCAGATAGACTTAACAGATATATTCAGAACATTTCATCCTAAAGCAGCAGAATATACATTCTTCTCCAGTGCACATGGAATGTTCTCCAGAATAGACCATATACTGGGACACAAATCAGCCCTCAGCAAGTACAAAAAGATCGAGATCATACCGTGCATATTTTCAGACCACAATGCTATGAAACTCGAAATCAACCACAAGAAAAAATAGGGAAAAGTAACAAATACTTGGAGACTGAAGAACATCCTCCTAAAGAATGAATGGGCTAACCAATCAGTTAAAGAGGAAATTAAAAAGTATCTGGAAGTCAATGAAAATGATAACACACAACCCAAAACTTCTGGGATGCAGCAAAGGCAGTCATAAGAGGAAAGTTTATAGCAATCCAGGCCTTCCTAAAGAAGGAAGAAAGATCTCAGATACACAACCTAACCTTACACCTTAAACATCTGGGAAAAGAACAGCAAATAAAACCCAAAACCAGCAGAATACAGGAAATAATAAAGATTAGAGCAGAAATTAATGCTATCGAAACAAAAAAAAAAAAAACAAAAAAAAAACAGTAGAACAGATCAATGAAACCAGAAGCTGGTTCTTTGAAAGAATTAACAAAATTGATAAACCACTAGCCAGTTTGACCAAAAAGAAAAGGAAAGGACCCAAATAAACAAAGTCAAGAATGAAAGAGGAGAGATCACAACCAACACAGCAGAAATAAAAACAATAATAAGAGAATATTATGAGCAATTATATGCCAATAAAATGGGCAATCTGGAAGAAACGGACAAATTCCTAGAAACATATACACTACCAAAACTGAAACAGGAAGAAATAGAAAATTTGAACAGACCCATAACCAGTAAGGAAATTGAATTAATAATCAAAAATCTGCCAAAAAATAAGAGTCCAGGGCCAGATGGCTTCCCAAAGGAATTCTACCAAACATTTAAGGAAGAGTTAACACCTATTCTCTTGAAGGTGTTCCAAAAAATAGAAATGGAAGGAAAACTTCCAAACTCTTTCAATGAAGTCAGCATTACGTTGATTCCAAAACCAGACAACGACCCCACTAAAAAGGAGAACTATAGACCAATTTCCCTGATGAACATGGATGCAAAAATCCTCAACAAGTATTAGTCAACCAGCTCCAACAATACATTAAAAAAATTATTCACCATGACCAAGTGGGATTTATAGTTGGGATGCAGGGCTGGTGCAATATCCACAAAACAATTAACGTGATTCATCACATCAATAAAAAAAAGGACAAGAACCATATGATCCTCTCAATAGATGCAGAGAAAGCATTTGACAAAATACAGCATCATTTCTTGATAAAAACCCTCAAGAAAGTAGGGATAGAAGGAGCATACCTCGAGATCATAAAAGCCATATATGAACGACCCAACACTAATATCATCCTCAATGGGGAAAAACGGAGAGCTTTCCCCCTAAGGTCAGGAACAACACAGGGATGTCCACTCTCGCCACTGTTATTCAACATAGTATCAGAAGTCTTAGCCTCTGCAATCAGACAACACAAAGCAATAAAAGGCATCCAAATCGGCCAGGAGGAGGTCAAACTTTCACTCTTCGCAGATGACATGACACTCTATATGGAAAACCCAAAAGATTCCACCAAAAAACTGCTAGAATTGATTCATGAATTCAGCAAAGTCCCAGGATGTAAAATCAATGCACAGAAACTGGTTGCATTCGTATACACCAACAACGAAGTGACAGAAAGAGAAATCAACGAATCAATCCCATGTACACTTGCACAAAAAACCATAAAATACCTAGGAACAAATCTAACCAAAGAGGTGAAAAATCTATACACTGAAAATTATAGAAAGCTTATGAAAGAAATTGAAGAAGACACAAAAAAATGGAAAAAGATTCCATGCTCCTGGAGAGGAAGAACAAATATTGTTAAAATGTTGATACTACCCAAAGCAATCTACATGTTCAATGCAATCCCTATCAAACTAACAGCAGCATTCTTCACAGAGCTAGAACAAATAATCCTAAAATTTGTATGGAACCAGAAAAGACCCTGAATATCCAAAGCGATCTTGAAAAAGAAAACCAAAGCAGGAGGCATCACAATCCCAGACTTCAAGCTATACTACAAAGCTGTAATCATCAAGACAGTATGCTAGTGGCACAAGAACAGACACTCAGATCAATAGAACAGAATAGAGAACCTAGAAATGGACCCACAAACATATGGCCAACTAATCTTTGACAAAGCAGGAAAGAATATCCAGTGGAATAAAGACAGTCTCTTCAGCAAGTGGCGCTGGGAAAACTGGACAGTGACATGCAGAAAAAAATGAACCTGGACCACTTTCTTACACCCTACACAAAAATAAACTCAAAATGGATGAAAGATCTCAATGTAAGACAGGAAGCCATCAAAATCCTGGAAGAGAAAGCAGGCAAAAACCTCTTTGATCTTAGCCACAGCAACTTCTTACTCAACACGTCTCCGGAGACAAGGGAAACAAAAGCAAAAATAACTACTGGGACCTCATCAAAATAAAAAGCTTCTGCACAGTAAGGAAACAATCAGAAAAACTAAAAGGCAATCGACATAATGGGAGAAGATATTTGCAAATGACGTATCAGATAAAGGGTTAGTATCCAAAATCTACAAAGAACTTATCAAACTCAACACCCGAAAAGCAAATAAGCCAGTGAAGAAATGGGCAAAAGACATGAATAGACACTTCTCCAAAGAAGACATCCAGATGGCCAACCGACACATGAAAAAATGCTCAACACCACTCATCAGGGAAATATAAATCAAAACCACCATGAGATACCACCTTACACCTGTCAGAATGGCTAACATTAACAACTCAGGCAACAACAGATGTTGGCGACAATGCAGAGAAAGAGGATCTCTTTTGCATTGTTGGTGGGAATGCAAGCTGGTGCCACCACTCCGGAAAACAATGGAGTTTCTAAAAATAGAACTACCCTATGACCCAGCAATTGCACTACTAGGCATTTATCCACGGGATACAGGTGTGCTGTTTCAAAGGGACACATGCATCCCCATGGTTATAGCAGCACTATCAACAATAGCCAAAGTATGGAAAGAGCCCAAATGTTCAATGATGGATGAATGGATAAAGAAGATGTAGTGTGTGTATATATACACATTTCATTCAAAAAGAATGAAATCTTGCCATTTGCATCTACGTGGATGGAACTGGAGGGTATTATGCTAAGTGAAATTAGTCAGAGAAAGACAAAAATCGTATGACTTCACTCATATGAGGACTTTAAGAGACAAAACAGATGAACATAAGGGAAGGGAAACAAAAATAATATAAAAACAGGGAGGGGGACAAAACAGAAGAGACTCATAAATATGGAGAACAACTGAGGGTTGCTGGAGGGGTTGTGGGAGGGGGGATGGGAGAAATGGGTAAGGGGCACTAAGGAATCTACTCCTGTAATTATTATTGCACTATATGCTAACTAATTTAGATGTAAATTAAAAAAAATTAAAAAGTAAAATTAAAAAAAAGAAAAGGTAGAACCTTTCTTTGATTAATCCTGAATAATAATAAGTAATAATAATGATAATAATAATAATAGTAAACAACTTCTTGGATACTTTGCATATGCCAGGTTCTGTCCTAAGCATATAGCATGCCTTAGCTCAGATAATTCTTAGACCAACCTACTGAGGTAAATACCATCCTTCCCATGTTAGAGATAAGAACACTGGGAGGCAGAAAAGTAAAGAAACTTACCCAAGGTCACATGATCAGAAGTGGTAGAGCCAGCTTCCCTCACAGGCAGGCTGGTTGCTGAGTCTATGCTGTGCTGTGCCTCATGAACCAGCCCCCTCCAGGGCTTTGCACTGGAGATCTACCTTTTCTGTCACCTCCTAAGCATATGGGATTCTTGCTTAGCCAAGAAGGTGGTCCCCTCCATTCTCTGCAGGCATGCTCCCTATGGTACCCATTTGGATTTGCAAGTACCTTCCTCTTAGTCCACAGGAGAGCTTACAGAGTTCCTTGAACACCCCTGTCTGTCTGGGCTTTCTTTGCCAAGTCACTCCTGGTTTCTTGATGAAAGAGATGCTTGAGGGATGTTTGCCCCGCAGTGCCTCAAGAAGTCTAGATTCTTCTTCTGGTTTTCTTTTGATTCCCAGAAAAGATGAAGGCCCTCTCCCTAGCTCCAAAAGGAGTAGTATGTCCTCAGGGTACTGGCTGCCCTGTTGGTCCTCACCCAGCAGCCAGAGGAGCTCCCCAGGCTGCACAGATAGTAAGATCTTAGGGGTCCAGTTTCTTCTCCACGAGTTCTATTTCTTCTACCAATGCCGTGTGCCTGGTGCTCTGCATCCCCACTTTGAACTACTGATGCTTAGATGTCAAATGATCAAATAGTCATCTCGGTACATAACCCTTAACAATCAACATAGAGTGGTAAGTAAAGGTATCATTGAGGCTTTTTATTCCTAATAGGGACAATGTTGATGTGTAACACATAATGCAAGTAGTTTCTTTTTAAAGGCCAGCATCAGAGTCTTACTTGCCTATAAATTGATTTCTTGTAGCTGTGGACTTAGTTTATTCATGTCCTGGGCCTGTGGACATGTGTTCAGTAGAACGAATAAATACACTCTAGCACTGGTCACATGTAACCTGCCTCTGTTTCAGGAAAAGACAGGGTCCCAGGCAGCATCCAGAGCCCTTCTGCTGCTGCCTTACAGGAATTTGAGATGCAGAGTTGTCTCTACAATACAATGACGATGTATCAGAGAAACAAGAAAAAAGTCAACCCCCTCGGAGTAGGCACGCCCTACAAAACCAACTGTGCAAATCCCTGTAATGCCAGGCCCTATGAAGAACTGTTAGGAAGCAGCTCCTTTTTCTGTGTTCTTAAAGAAGTGTTAAAAACATAGAAGTAAGTCCACAGGTAAAAGCAAATCCGGGGGATGGCGGCAGGTGGGGGTTGGAGGGAACTAACAGATTTCCCTGGTGAGGCAGAGGACTTGTAGCAAGAGTAGGTAAGGTTGTAAGCCAGATTGTGGAGTGGATCCAGACTCTTCAAGCGAGCAGACTCGCTGCAGGTTTCTTGATGAAAGAGATGCTTGAGGGATGTTTACCTCCCCCACCGGTGCCTCACAGATGCTCCATGTCCCCAGAGCCCCAGGAGGATGCCGTGCCCAGAAGAGTACTTCTCATAGTAACAGCAAATACTCACATGCCACCTATTGTACACTGGGCATGCTGGCTGTATTTACATACCTTAAGCCATTCAGCCCTCATCATAGTATCCCTAATATAGATACGATGGTTACCCCCAGGCTACAGGTCAGGAAACCAAAGAACTAAGACGTTAAATAACTTACACACAGCCAGTGAGTGGCAACAGCAGGACTTGAGCTCAGGCCATCTGGCTCGTGACCCATAGTCAGGGAGAGTCTTTCTGAAGGCATTCCCTCAGGCCCAGGGCTGTCTCCATTTTCTGTGTTGTGTCAAAAGGGAAAATACCAGCTCCAGTGCTGCAACTTGGACTTAAATCTACAGACATTTTTTCCATTCAGGACAGAACTGGGAAAGAGAAACACAGAGGGGAGGAAAATCTGCATTTCACCCAAATTGGAATTGGAAACCATCAACTGAATTCCACACCCCACCCTGCCTAGGCCCTTCCAGCCAGGCCTGAGTGGTGGCAGCTGGCTGCCTCATAAAGGTTGTCGATGACAAAGCCCGCCTGCCCAGGACACCATGAAGGAGTGCCCAGCAAGATTCTGGAGACCAAGAAACAGCTACGTGAGAAAGAACACTATGGGCTATTATCCCAAACAGGTCCATATTGTTCTGAAGAACAGGCCACAGGCCATCAGCCCTTGGCAAAGAGTGTGTCTGATGCCCTTTATCTCCCCTTTTCTTCTCACCTTGTCCACACCCCCACCCATCACCAGGCCTGGCCAAGGAGGGAAATGGCCATCTGGTCTGTCTGGATATGCCAATGACTTCACATGCTCTCCCCCTCAAGTGGATTAAGCTCTTCACCTAAAAGAATAATCTGAATAGTGGAAATACCCACCACAAGGGCTCAGGATTCCAGAGGCATTTAGGAACCACAAGCCCTTCATGGCACATATTCATGGCCACACTTAAGCCAGAGGGACAGTCCAGTGACTTCCTTCTCTGCTTCGTGATCCCTGTCCTCCATTGCCATGGGCTCCCGCTGCACTGTGTATCTGTGTTCTTTCACCAGAGAAGGCTTATTGCATCTTTAGAGTGCTTGTGGACCTCATAGCGCTTGAGTCAAGCCTGCTCATTTTCACTCCCCAAAAGGTCCACCTTGTCACCATTTTGTCAGCCTCAAGGTTTGAATTATTGTCTTCTGTGAAGTTTAATGCACTGTACACAGGTGGGGGCTGTTAAATTTACTCAGACAACTGGTAATAAAAGGCTCAGTCACTGCCCTCCAAAAGCTGATTATTTCACAAATAAAGGAGGGATATGTGGGACATTTCAGAATTCCTTTATCATTTGAGCAATGTGTTTTGCAAGGTAAGCATGATAGTCTTGGGGACCGAATAATATGAAAGTGGGTAAGCTCTTTATAAATTCCCCTCCTCAGGAAGAGCTTTCCAGAGTTGGCAAACTAAGCTAATACTACAAATAAGCTCTTGCTCCCTGCTGACTCCCTAGATCCACTCTCTACCCTCCCCACCCTGCTCTGTGGCCTGGAAGGCTGATGCCCAGGGACTATATCTCCCAGGTTCTCCTACTATCTGGCTTCAGGTTGGTTTGGCCAATGACAAGCACCAGCAGGACACTGGAGCTTATGAAAAAAGAGAAGTCAGGATGTTTTCTTTCCACGCCCACCTGATGTGCTATTGGCCTGGCAGAGGCCATGTCCTTACATGACCATGGTTTCCAGCTCATGGTCCCTCCTCCCCAGCTCCAGTTCTCACTGGAATCCAAGAGCACTGTTTCCTCCCCCTTTGACCTAGCTCCCCTCCACTGCTAGATGTGGGTGGCTTAACAGCCTTGCTGGCTCCATCTCCCTCTGTGAAAATGCCCTTCAATAAGGTCCTCTCAGTTGAACCATCAGTGTACTCCAATTCGTATGGTGATATGACCCATTCTTTATATTTATTCAAGATAGATCTATAGAGAAAACACAAAGCTTCCATGGTTAGAAGTTCATTCCTTGCCTCCAGGAGTGGTTGTATCCAAACCTGTCCTAAATAGGCAATCACCCTTCTTATTTTTCAAATTCTCCTCAGGACCACATATTTCTATCAGGGCAGCATGTTTTGCTCAATCCAGAACCCAGGGGCTCAGAATTCCTCCACCCTCAACCCTGGCCAGGTACTTTACTCTCATTCCCATCAACAGCAGCAGAACAGCTTTTCAAAGCAAAGTGGGCTCAGCTCCTTAAGCACACATGCAGACAGTAGAATTTAGGCAGGTTTAGGCCAGTAGATTTCTCTCAGCCAGCCTATAAATCAAGCACTAATCCCCATTACTCCTCCTGGCTCTAGGATTCGTATTCCCTCCTGGCCTCCATGGAAATGTCTTTTGCATATTGAAGTCATTTTGCTCATTGCTCACCCTTCCCTGAGTAGATGCGGAGGCATTTTGTAACTGTCAGTGTTTTGACAAAGTATGAGTATTTAATCATATGCCCATTACACCCTCCCCACCACAACACGTGGGCTTGCTGGTACCTGCTGCCAGGGCAGGACAGCAGGCAGGGAACAGGCAAGTTCTCAAGACCCAGGGCCTAGGCAGGGGATGGGAGCAAGTCGAGGAGGTGGTGCCTTCCCTGTTACAAGACAGTTTACCCAGGACCGCATCTGCCTTCTTCCACTTCAGGAAAGGAATGCGTGGCCCAGGCGAACAGAACCAAGATTAAGTAGGACAGAAAGGACCATCTCGTTCTTTCCCTTGCCTCTTCTGGAACTAAATCATCTTTGGCAGATGGTGTTTCTAGTCACGGTCTCCCTAGGAAACCTACCCCAGTGCCTAGCAACCTTCAGCCCTGGGGAGTCCTTGCTGTGGTCTAGCTTTAATGCCCAGGATGCTCCCAGCCTGAGGCCTCCACACTCCTGTTTCTACCAGACCCGGCACTTGCTGAAAGAGGTCCTTGGAGGAACCCTCTCATGACTGTGGATACAATTCTCTCCCTGGGAGCCCCTGACCATTTCCCCAACATATATGTGACCTCCCGCCCCCTCCAATACTCCCCCAGCACCCCCAGCCTGCCCATAAGAATTTCCTTTGCAGTCACCTCCAAACTTCCCTTTCTTAAAAAGAAACAATTTTCTGAAGCCCAGGGAGTTAATCCATGAAATCCTCTGGAACAAAAGCAGCTGGCTTGGACCATGGATAAGTCGATCAACAAACATGTCAGAGCCCTGCATGGTTCAAAGTGCTCTTTGTTCCAGCCACTGAGCATGGATCTGCCAGGGTCCTGCCAGTGACCCTCGGCTTCTCCAGATCTCACCTCTTGGGCTCTTGGCTCTGCTCCTGCCATACCCTTGAAAGCTAAACTCCCTTCAGAGGGACAAGGCATCATTTGTGCTCACAAGTCTCTCTCTCCCTCTTTCAGAAGCTACCTGATTAAAACTTTTTAGAGCAAGTCAAGGCTCAACACGAAATGAAAACAAACTGGTCCCTTGCAAAAGGCACAGGCTGTTTAGTATAAATGGAGGCCCCATATGGTTGTTATTTTGGAAGAGAATCAAAGACCTAAAACCTGTTTCTTAGATGACAACAGGGGGAAAAGAAAACCCCCCAAAAACAAAACAAAACAAAACAAAATAAAAACCACTCTTCACTTTACGTGCAATCGATCCTGAACGGTGTCAGATGTTTGGCAAGGGCCCCAAGACAGAAAGAACAGTCAGAGAAACAGGGCCGGCAAGACCAGCCAGATGCCAAGATTTCCCAAGAATCACGGAGGGGGAATATCCCTCCCAGAAGTGCCACACGGAAGGAATTCCAGCCTGCTGGGCTCCTTGCTTGCTGCCCTGGGCCGCCTGAGACATTCCAGTCACACCCCCCTCAGAGAGGGACAGAGCACAGTGCAGGCTGCCACGCAGAGCTGATGGTCCTACTGAGATGGAAGAGGAACTCATGGGAAATTGGTTTCCTTCACTAGGACTCTTTCAAGTTGGAAGCAAGCAGTCCTTCAGGTTCTTTCCCTCTCTGAGCCTCAGTTGCTCATCTGTAAAGTGGGCATTATGATACCTAGTTTTGTGGGATGTTATGAGGGATATGATATATTTTTGTGGATGGAATATGGTGCATCCAGTTGGGTGTTTCCTCCTTGCCAGGTCCTTTCCACACCCTATTGCCAAACTTCCCAGGAAGCTCTAACAAGTACTATACAATGGGACTTATTTCACCAAGTCCTAGCTATGTGACCTTGGACACATTCCTTAGCCTCTCTGGGCCTTATTTTACTCATATTTAAAATGGGGATAATAATCCTATGGTGCCTAACAGGTTTGTTGTAGGGATTAAAGGAGAGTATGAGTAAAGCCCCTAGCTCCCTTTACTTGATGAACATTTCTTGAGCACCCATTGTGCATCAGGCACTGTGCTGGGCTTTGGGAAGAATCCAATTCAATAAATAACAGATGCACTTGTTATTATTATCAGAAACCAGTCAATGTAGTTTTATTATCCTTTAGTTTATAGATGGTAAAGAGAAGCTCAGAACAGTTAAGTACATTCGGCCAGTCAGTCGCATGTCACACTTTGAACCCATACCCGCCTAGCTCCCTCCATGACAGTGTTTGATATGTGAACTCCCTCTAAGTCTCTCTATGTGCTTTTACATTGTAGCACCGGATTCTTATAGCATTCCTGGAAGTACAAGGACCTTGCTATTATCTCTTTTCTGCTTACAGGGAAACTGAGGCCCAAGGTCACTCACTCAGCATGCTGGAGCCAGGTATATTTTCACTACAGGACCACACCAGCTACTGCTTCTCTTAGAATGTCCCAGCTCCCATGTGGCGTCCCGGCTCCTGGTCTATAACGGGAGAAGGGGCGCAAACACATCATGCCAGGCCTGGCAGCACCAACACTGACAGTCCCACAGTCTGTCTTACCAGTGAGAGGGACACTGCAGAAGGAGCATGAGAGCAGGTGTCTGAGGCCCCTGGCGCCACCCTGGATCAATACGCTCAGCTTAATTACTTTCAGGACCTGGCCAGTTGCTGGTGCATCCAACGTGGAGCTACATGCTGGATAACAAGACCATATGCTCCCAATGTCAGCCCTCCCAACACATTCTCAAAAGCTAACCAGTTCAGAGGCATTATTCTGGAGATAGAAGAAGGGAAAAAGTGAGGCAGCTTTGGAGAAAACAGGGGCTTTGGGGCTGGGAGAATGTGCTTAATGACACGCACATGGTGATCCGCATGGCTGCCTATTCCTCCTTGGCAGCCTGTGTTTTCTGAGCTTTTTGATAGTGGGATAGGGGAATTGCTACTCTGTGTCCACAGAGCCCAAGGATGAGGCATTTATCTCATCAGATTGTTGAGATACAGTGTGGGTGTTTTGATGTCATTACTGCATGGATAGCAGTGTGCAGTGGAGGGGAGCAGAGATACTGAGATAAATAACACAGGATCCTTAAAAAATACACTGGGAACAAGAAGGCCATCAGCAGTATGTCTGAGCCAGAAGGGACCCCAGAGATTGCTGGCCAAGCCAGCATCACCTTTCGTAGGAGACAGAGGCCGAGAGGAGTGACACAACTGTCAGGTTCACTATAAAAGAGGGGTAGAGCCTAGGTGTCTCCCCTGTCATTCCAGGCTCATTCCACTGCACCATAGGTTTGAGCTCTGGCATCACCAACAGAGGAAAGATGATGGTGGAGAAGCACATCTCACTCTGCATTTGCAGGCAAGATGGTCCCCTGGGGGAGGCTATTCAGCCACCACAGAATTAAAAAGGTTTGAATACCTGTAAAGAAGGGATAGGAGGAGAAGACAGGGTAGGAGAAGAATGAGCTGGGGATTCGGAAGTTCCTGATCCTTGCTAACATGCCACCTCCCCCACTATTCAGCGGGAAGCTGAGGAGGGCACAAAGCAAGACAGAGGGGGATCATCTTCCTGCCTTGTCTTGAAATAAAGCATCAGGCACCCATGGGTTCAGAGGGCCTCAAGCCTAGGATTTTCACATGAAACAGGAGTAGGACAAATGCTCAGTTTGCTGATTCCAGCTCTGTAAGTTCTGAACCATTAACTGGAGGGTGGAGGACCCGGCACTCTTCACCTAGAGAGGCAGACAGCCATGGTAGTTAACAGTTCCCTCCTGAAGACTGTATGAAAGCCAGTATCACTCTACCCACTTCCACAAGGGCCAAGGGCCTCCCACCAGGCCAGCAAAGATGCTGATCTTCAAACTCACTGTCCTGGAATCCCTGGTATTGTTGCTTAATTCACCAGGTCACTTGAGGGTAGGAATGACCTCAGCTCATCAGGCAGGCGTCCTGGAGCTGATATTTAAGGAGAAATCCAGAGGCTTAAGAAGTAGTCAAGAAAAAGTTCAGTTCAGACAATTGGAAGGAGAAAGGGATTTGCAGGGAACAAAAGGGACCAATGTGGGTTTGGGCAGGCCAGAGAAGACAGCTCTGGGATGGGGAAGGAGGTGGCTGCTGGCAGATGAAGAACATGTTGGTGCAGAGCTAACTTTCTGCCCCACTGAGGACGTGGGGAATGGCAAAGCCAAAAGGAGTACCATCAATTTTAAGAAAAATATGTCTTGAGGAAGTACTTGCTGCTAAGGAATCCATGTGTCATCTGATGGGGTGGCTAGTTTGCCAAAAGGGCTGGGTGACCTCAGGGATGCCAGTCATCTTCTAAACCCTGATCTGGCAGTGAACAGCCCATGTGGAGGAGGGTCGGGGAACAGGAAGAACCACAAGCATACAGTGCGTTTGGGAAGATGCTCTCTGCCTGGCACGGATGCAAGGGTTAAGTGATTTGCCCTAGGTCATAAAGCTTCTAATTTGGACAAGTCATGTGATCTCTCTGGAGCTCAGTTCCCTCCTCTGTAAGAAGAGAAGGTTGGACAAGATGCTCTTTTTGTCAATTCTGACATTCTGCAGGTCTAATCAAGGACTTCTGATCTGCCAATTCGATCTCCCTGGACAACTGCAGGCATCTGAAGACAGGCTCAGGAGAACAATGGTGCCAGAGGACTGGTCTGGGAAAAGCAGAGCATGGATCCTCCCCAGAAGAGACCCCCGGGAACCCCCACAGAGACAGCCTGTCTTAGGAGATACCACAGTAAATTGTGTGTCCATTCCAATCCCAGCAGGGCCTGCCTTCCTGCCTACTCCCCGGGAGTCAGTCTTGTTTGAAGTAAGGCTTTGAGCACTGTCCTCTGCTGCCCACTAGGGAGCACCAGCAGGGTGGAAAAGGGAATGGACACCCTTGGCTGCTCATTGTTCCTTGGGTTTAGGCCTAGGGTTTGAGGCTGGCTCTAAGATGCCCCTTCATTGATCATTTGATCCCAGAAGTAGAACTTGGCTTTATAAGAGCTGCTGTTCTTTGTTCTCTCTCTCTCTCTTTCCTTTGCACTTTTTAGTCATTTCTCTGATTCTCCCTGCTCTAGTTTTGGCCTCTCCAGTCATCTTGACATCTCTACCTGGATACCTCAAACTAAACACATCCAAAACCCAACATCCAAACTTCCCTCAACTACTGCCCATCTCAGATAATGGCTATCTCCAGCTTTCCAGTTGCTTTGGTCAAGAAATTTAGAGTTGACCTTTATGCCTCTTTCTTCCATGCTTATTGTCCAATATGTCAGCAAATCATTCCAGGTGTACTTTTTTTTTTTTTAAAGAAAGGCAGACTGCCATGTGCAGCACCTCATTTGGATGTGTCTGGAGTCTTGGAAGCTTGACTACCCTATGTTCTCCTACAAATGGACCTTGAGAACTTGTTTGGAGGTTCTAGCAAGGGAGCACAGCTACTTGTATACCCTTGACCAAAGAACAGTCCTCCTCTATTGGGGAAGGTTGTCCTCTTCGACCTAGCGCACAGCTTCGGGAGGGACACACATGGAGTAATGAGGGAGGAAGGGGACACCCGCCTAGCCAGCCAGATCAGCTGAATCAACCCTGGCAATCAATGGGGTGACAGATGTCGCAGCCAGATCGCCTTCACATCCCTAGCTGTACTTCTAATATATATTAAGAATCCAGCAACTTCTCTCTACCTCCACTGTTTATGCTCCAGTCCAAGCTACTAACATCTGCCTCCTGAATTACTGATCTAGCCTCCTGCGTGATCTTCCTGCTTTTACCAGCTCCAACAGCCTCCCCTTCGATTCCCTTTTAAAACATCATCAGATCATGTCACTCCTTTGCTTAAAACCCTCCATAAGCTTTACACTTCATTCAAAGTAAAAGCCATAATCATCACAATGACCTTTAAGGCTCTACTTATTCTTCCCTTATTCCTCACTGACCCCATCTCAAAGAGCTCACTGTGCTCCAACCACACCTGCCTCCTCCCTGTTCCTCAAAGACACTCTGAGCATAGGGCCTTTGTACTTTCTGTTCCCTCTACCCTGAATGCCCTTTTCCCCAGATATCTACCAGACTCACTTCCTTAACCCCTGCAGGTCTTGCCTCAAATGAGGCATCTTCTCAATGAGACCTTCCCTGACCCCTCTATTTAAAATTATAATCCCATCCTGGCACCCTATCTCCTTCCCTGCCTTAATTCCCCCTCAATATCTAATATATTTTACTCTTTTCTTCCTTTATTTTCTCCTATTCTTTGTTTTCTTCCTTCCATTAAGGGGTAAGCTCCCTGAAAGCAGGGTGTTTTATCTGTTTTGTTCACTAATGCCACAACTGATATATCTACAAAATGCCTGACACATAATAGGTACTCAATAAATATTTGTTGAATGAATATAGCCCCTACTCTGTAGGTGCCCAGAGAATACTTAAAAAGCAGGGGCCAGAGCCACTTCCCAGACCTGTCATGGGTTTCTGATCTTCTATATGCTGTCACTCTTTCCTCTTCCTACTAACTTTGTGGACTCCTACCATTTGTCCCACATTTCGGACATCCTCACCCCCACCCTGGACCTATGAAGCATCACTATGGTTCCAGGCCGCATCCTGGCCTTCCCCATTACCAGTCTCTGTCTTTCTCTGACTCTGCCATCCACAGACACTGATCTGCTCAGACAATGAGCACTGGCACAGGTCAGATTCCTGGTCCCAGGTCCTCAATCCTCATCCCCAATCTGTGGCTGCACATACCCACTGCTGATGCCAGAGACACAGGTGTTGGCCACAAGAAAGACTGCTGTTGCAACGGCAAGTCTGAGCCCCCACTCAGATTGGTCAGTGTTCCTTTATTCTTTCCCTTGGCGGCAGATAAGGGAGGAAACAGATTGGGGACTCAAAACACACCAGGTGTTTAATAGATGGCTAAGTGAAAAGGGTTTCCAAATTACATGCCAACACAGCAGCTTGTACAGCATTCAGCCCACTGCCTGCATTATGGCTTTTGGACTCAAAGAAAAGCCAAGGGAAAGGTAGCTGGGAGTGCCAGCTGATTGTCACATGGTGTGCAAGTCCCTTGATGGGAGGACAGTCATGGGCTCTAGGCCCATATCTCAGGGTAACTGACCATCCACTAGGTTGAGGTGACAAGTTCTGTGTCCACAATGTGAGTCCTGAAGGCACTGCACTGTGCCCCTTGGCAGACCTCTGCTGATCCTGCCCATTCCCTCCTTACCCGACTCTGTTCTATATCAGGAAACTTGGGTTAAAGACCTGGCCCTGGCACTGACTCACCTTGGGACTAGACTGACATGGGGATGCTGAGATGACAAATAAGATGATGGAGAGGCGAGTGTTTTGCTTCTTAGGAAGAAAGGCATCTTTGTGACGCCCACATGAAATCATTCCCATATTAGTACATGTGCACAATCCTGGCATTGCAGCCTGAAACATATCCAGGCCCTTTCAGGGCTCTCACCGGCCAGATGAGATGTCGCAGGACTTCTCTACAGCAGCAGCAGAGGCACCTGTTGGGTATGTGGGTTGTGCACACAGGAAGCAGGAAGCAAAGCCTCACTTTCTTCCAGCACTCTACCTCAGTATGTGTAGAAACTATCTCTGATGTTGTCCTCTAGCTAATGGTGACATTTACAATTATAATTTACTTCTTAGTGCTTACTATGTGCAAAGCAGTATACTAAACCTTTGTCATGATTTTTCAACCGAATGGTTCTCACGGTGTATCCCAGGGAACCCCAGAAGGGTGCCTAAGACCCTTTGGTGTGTCTGTGAGCTCAAAAAATTTTTCATAATAATTCTAAGATGTTATTTCCCTTTTTCACTTTAATAGTCTTACAGTGGAGTTTTCTAGAGGCCACATAACTGCATAACATATGATACTGCATCATATTGAGTGACAAAGCAGATACTAGAATCTGTCTTCCTAATGGACACTAAGGAAACTCTTTAAAAGGTAAGGCAATATCATTCTTCTCACTCAATTTTTTATTTTAGAAAACAATTCTTTTTCATTAAAAAGATGTTATGTTAACATGTAATGAGGTTTTTTGGATGAATTAGGTTTTAATTTCTAATATAGTAAACACTGACAGTTATAACCCTCATAAAGAAAAACCTTTGGGATCCTCAATAATTGTTAAGAGTATAAAGCATTCCTGAGACCAAAAAGGCTGAGAACTGCTACTCTGACTCATTTAATTCTCAAAAGAATCCTCCATAGTATGTATTGTTATTACCCCCATTTTAGGAACAAAAATGTTGAGGCGGAGAGAGGCAATGGCTTACCTAAGATCACACAGCCAACAAGTGGTCAAAGCACAACTTGAGCCAAGTTCCATGTGGATCCCTAGTCCATACTCTTGACCATGATGCTACACTAACTCCAGGACAGGCCTATGGCCTCACAGGCAGAAGCAGGTGCTTGCCTTTGTGGGTCTGAGCCACTACACTCCTCTCTCCTTCCCCAGATTGTGTCAGCCAAGTGCCAACACCAGGCCAATGTGCCTAGCACAGCAGGGGTCCATGACCTCACTGAGAAGCAGGCTGCTCTCCTCCGGGCTGACTGAGCTTGCTGGACCAATGCTCCCAAGGTTACTGTTTTCTTCTGGATGTGAGTGTGCAATCTGGGGATGCCGGTTGGGAAAGAGATGTTCTCTGAGAAGGACATTAAAACACCCAAGAAGGCAGGAATTTCACTGACAGTGATGTTTACCTATGCTTTTTCTACAAAAATTTTTAAAGCATAAATTGACTAATTTTTAATAAGAAAAAAATTTTAAAGTACAACTGTTGTTCTGGTTATATAAAGAAAACTAAACACCTAGATCCAATACAGTTCTTAATCCAACACTGTCAGCCTCCTAGCCACAGAAGACAGGCTTCCCTACCACTTCTCCTGTCAAGAGACCCTCAGAAATTCGGTCCTGCCCTTAGCTCTCACTAGAACACTTCAGAGCAACTTATTTCTGGTCTTTAACTACTAACTCAAGAAGGTTTTTTTGTTTGTTTGTTTTATGACAAATACATTAATTGTCCTCATTAGCAGTTTTAATTCATTCAGAGATGTTTTAACTGTCTAGTTCCTATCCAAATGAAGAAGTGGCTTCCAGCTGATGTTGTTTTAAGCCAAATGGTCACACACTTTAGCCTGCATTAGAAAAACCAGGTACACTTGTTAAAACACAAATTGTTGGGTCCCAAGGTTTGCAGCGGGGGGGGGGGGGGGGGGGGGGGGGGGGGGGGGGG